>NW_027286070.1:48516457-48593957 GCF_022747635.1 Hetaerina americana
GCTCCTGCTCCCTCTTCCCCCTCTCCCATGCTACCTCTTCAGAGGAGAGAGAGTTGCAGACGGTCGTCCGCCGGCGGAAGTGATTCACTTCTCGGAGATGGCCGTCTCTTCCTCAACGGAGCACGCCGACCTTCGAAAATCCCCTGGCGCGGGAGGCGACCGCCCACTGGCTGCCGTGTTCTCTGGTTGATTGCTCATTACAGGACGCCCTTCCCGAGAAGAGTCAAGAAAATGAATTCAAGTTGCCTCTCCCCACGCGGAGTGGATATTGAGTGTTTACCTACCTTACCCTTTCTACGGTTCCCAGGCTTATTTTGTCAACTTAATGGCTTTATTCCCTTGTGTGTCCGTTTCGATATGCAAATATATCCCCGAAATATATGCAGTTTATAAATATAGGCACTAAAATTCAGTGCAGATTACTTATAATGGCACATTCAAGTATAAATGATCAAATATAAGTATGACCTGGACAAAACTCAATATTCGGATTAAAATCGGACATTATGCTTACGGATTTTTCTGCTTTTTTACAATTATTCTTAATTTTTAGTCGAAGTTTTAGTGCCGATACATAAGCCCCTATTTTGTCTTTGCTGTCTTTTTTCCGGGGTACATAACTTGAAATAGGTTCATATGAACTGAATTCAAGTGGTGAAGTAAACGCATCAGCTGCCACCGAAAACTTCATTTGCATAGAGTTTCTGCAGTTATTCTCTGATTTTGATCAAATGATTTGATTATGGAAAATTAATTCATGAACTTTTCCCTTTCTAACTAATTATTCCTCACGTCTCGTGTGGTTAATTCCAATTCTACAGGACTCACTTTATTTTTAATCTGTTACACAAGTACCGTACTTATACCGTCGATGGATTTTGAGAAAAAATCTCTTGGAAAAAAGTTTAAAGGAGAATTATGTACGCTGTAATGAGTTATTTGCCAGTATACTTCTATATTTTCTTATCTTTATCTTAAGATACTCTAAGACACTAAAAAAATTCATTTAATATTTTTTAAATCATTAGCATGTCGTATTGTGATAGGTATAGTGGTATTTCAGTTCTTTTTATACATTGAATAGATGGTTCTCCCTCAGATTGGAGATGGTCGTGCGTGTTTGACGAAAGCTAATTCTTGTAAGAGAGCCATACTTCCCATAAACGATTACGTCTCTGTAACCAACACATAGGGGAAATGATTAGTGGGAATTAAATTTGGGTAAATTAGTTTTAATAAGGTTAACCACATATATCTGCAGTAGAGAAAACTAGAATTTTTTATTCGTCGAACATAAAAGGACGAAAAATGTGAAATACGCAAAAACTCGTTTAGAGTTTAACAAGAATTGCAATTAGATGAAAAACTAATTTGAATGGATTGTAAAAGTGAATATAGAGCTGAGTAGTATTAGTTATCAAAGGCGACCGACATGTGAGGTCATTTGAACCATTAAGGGCATATGTTCGTAAGGTGAAAAAGTTAGGATTCTTAGGAAATGGTGGAAGAAGGGGAGAGAAAAACCCGCCGTCGTCATTAGTTTCTTAATGAACGGGGCCAAAAGGTTTACAATTGAAAGTACCACACGACGAGCAATCCAGTTGAAGTTCTTTCCATATAATAGAAGTCAGCATGACAATGCGAAGTTCCGCCATCGCTGGGGTTCGAACCCAGGTCCTCGGAGTAGGAAATAAATGCCCTAGCCACTGTACCAATCCGACCCCTATGACCAGGGGAATAAAGGTGGATTATCATATATAGTTTGATGAGTAATCTCAAAATAAAACTCTGTAAATCAACATGAAAATTGAATTTGAATGCGGTGTAGCATCATTAGGCCTGATGATGCTGCATCGCAGTGTAACCTGGGTCGCATTTATAAAGTTTTATTTTGACATATTCATCAGGGAACAGTTTCATAAAGTTCCGCCAGAAATGATTAATCATTCGTACATATTGGGTACAAAGTATGAATTTTTTAAAAAAATCGACCAAACCACGAATTTAAACTTGAATTGTCTAATCATACAGCATAAAAATTTGATTTTATCTCAAGACCAAATACCAATTGAAATAAGAGATTAAGGGTCTCCCTTTGAAATCATAGATCGGCTCAATGCCACCTCTTCCCGGAGGCAGGAAGGAGCTGCCCTGATCATGTGATGACAAGGAAACTATTGTTTAGGTTTTATCAGGTTAAGGATGAGTGAAACAGCAAAAGTACTCTTGTCGTTGTATGAGCACGATAGCGATTGGCTCAAAGTAGTAAAAGTCATTTCCTTTTGACGGCATGTCTGTCATTCTATATCACATAGGAACGCCAGAATGAAATTTGTAATGCACGTCAAAATACCGACTATCTCAAACCTCGCTCGTTCTCCATCGATCAACTTTATCGTTAGTTTGCTGAAATATATTTGCCTTTATTCTCTTTTTCTGTGTCAGTGGTTCAATCCAAGAATGCCCTCTGGATTCCAGATGTTAGGTCTTTGGATGTAACCAAAATTTCCTGGACGCGTTTTTCCCCTTAATCTTGTTTTTGCGAGTGGCATATCTGGCCATCTCGTTCCATTTTTATGATATGGAACACCTAGCCCAACCAGATTCCTTGTATTGGAGTACTTACTGAATGCATTTGCCTCATTTTAGCTTGATTTAAAATATACGTTTAGCAATGATAATTCCTTGCTTGAGTACGTTGCACAAGAGCTTTAGGCTAATATTACCTGGCTGCAAACGAACTCAGTTTTACCAGCGTAATAATGTCCCAATTGAAAGCTCCTGCAGTTGCACAATTAGTAGAATACTAAAGGTATCAAATGGGCAGAACTTTATGATTGCACAGCTCAAGAATATGTAATGAAAAAGAATCATTGGCATTGATTTCGGTATCTTTCACATTTAGAGAATAGTGATTATTTATTGAATTGATTAAGTAAAAAAAGAATTCAAGAGTTTTTACGAGTTAATAGTTCCTAGAATCAAATACTCTGTGAGCGGCAGGGTGAGCAGAGTTGAATTTGGTTGAGAAAGTTCCGGCGAGGCCATAAGATCAGAAATAATGTGTCTATATTTGCCGTTTTAAAAATGGGAAACATTCGATTGTCGTCTCATTACATCATGCCAGGAGCTAGAAAGGTACAAGCGATGAGGAGAGCAAGGAACGAGGAAAGAAAACATTTTCTAGGTAAGGCTTGAAGGTCCTTCAGAAAACGAATTTGTAATTCACTGCTTCTGGATTTCATCATGCCGCTCTTTTCCGCTTCCTCTGTCAGATTTTCAAATCTTTAGTAAGGTTGCCTATAGGGTAATCGCTTCAACTTTAAGAGCAATAAGGAGTCAAATAATGTTTCCGAAGTTTATTATGATACTCGAACCAAAGAATTTTGTGAGCTCTTGATTATTGGTTATATATATCAAACTATCAGACGTAGATTGGAGGCTTTTGAAATGTGGATGTGGAGAAGGATAGAGAAAGTGAAATGGGCCGGAAGGAAAACAAATGAGGAAATGCTAGGTATGGTGGGCGAGTAGAGGGAATTTTTGCAAGAAATCATAAGGAGACAGGAAAAATGGATGAAAAGCATATTGATCGGCAGTGGAATTTTGTAGAATGTAATAGAGGGAAGAATGTTAGGCAAACGGGGAAAGGGCAGGAACAGGATAGGAATGTTGGACGAGATGAAGGAAGGAAGGAAGTACCTGGAGATGAAGAGGGATTTGTGGTAGAGTTGGATGTTGGATTGTGTTTTGTCAGGAGAAACAAAATTTTTATTTGATAGCTCTGTTTATTCAAAACCTACCCAACTGGTAGATTACCTAATAATAATCAAACTATCTAGACTCACATTTTCTTAATATTTCCCTCAGTAATAAACACTACACGAATGCTTACGCGATGAGTTCAAGGTCTAAAACCTCTTAGTGTGTTACTCCTTCCATATTCGGGCACAAAGAACGAATACAAAAATTTTTTCTTTCCTAAATAAAACAATTGTTGATTGGAACACCTTACCTGCAAAAATATTTTAGCCCTTTCCTAACAGAGTGCATACTTTTAAGAAAAGATGTAAGGAATATATGTAATAATTTGATTGATGCGTGGTGTAAAATTATATGTAACAGCTTAATTTTTTAAATTTATCTTTTTTTTCTTGCTGATTGATTGATGTAAATGAGATGGGGATTCTCTTGTTTTGTTAAAGAGATTTGTGTTTGGAAGTTTCCTTCTTTTGTTACTTAGTGTACTTTGGTTTTACTGACTGATTTTATCAATTATCTTTTGTGATTACTTGGGACTTGAGTGCCACCTGACACTGTCTATCAGCGCATGTGGATTTTTAATAATAATAATATTAATCCCCATGAAGACGAACAGATTTTGTATAACATTGACGCCATGATTGAATAGCCGATTCCACGGGGGTTCCTTTTGCCCACTGGAAAAACCGACTGTTGCGCGGCTGCGGCTTGTTAGGTTCGTTGTCACACGACGTTCGATCTTTCTTGAACTGTCACACCTACTGACGCATATTTTATGCACTTTCATTATACCATCGTCGCATGCTTCACTCAAGGATGGTTGATTTTCGACGGGTGTCACCACGCACATGAAGAGAACGGATGCTTACACGCTGTTCTTATCTACGTATTAAAGACGCCATTTTAATGATTACTAACACTTCTCACTCAAGCCGTAGCTCTTCAAAGCTTGCACACTTAACGATGTTATATATTTCAATTGGTGGTCCAATTACTTTAAGCTCAACTATATTTCTCCAACTATTTCTAGTAGGGAGAAAAAATTAGATTAATTTGGAATTTTAATACACCTCGTACTCTGTTCTAAGATAGTTGAAAAAAGTCATAATCATCAAAAGTAATGTACTTATTCAATTTATAATTTTTGGAAATATCCGAAACTGCCATATAGTGTATCCCACGTTAACTTCCTCCAGTCCCAGTTCTTTTTTGCCCTACATTATTTGCTTCCTCAGTTCCTCATATTCTCTACCAGGTTTCAGCCGCTTCAAAAGCCTATTCTCTTCCTTACTCTCGCCGTTTTACTAGCATTTTTCCTTCTATTACGACCTTCAGCACTTCACTACATCTCAATGTCTCATCCAGCCATGCTCTTTTACATTCTTCATATGTCACATCTCTTCTCGTACCGCATGTAAAACTCCATTGCTTCTCTTCACCTTACCCGCATCCCAATAGTCTTTAATCAATGTTTATCCTCTCTCCTCTAAGATCAGCCTCTAAAACCACACAGGATTACGATCTTTTTTTAAATTGTATCGCAAAATTTTCCGTTTTAAACATTAAAATGTAATTCCTCTAGCTAAGGCATAAGTTATTAAAAAGATGATAGAAAATTTACGTAAACAGGAAAGAATATGATGGCTTAATTTTTTTATGTAATTTTAATGGTCACTTTGGCATATTCTTGAGAAACGTCGCTCCAAACCAGTCTTACCACAAGACCGATTACCTTAACGTGACGATTAATGATTGTTTACTCTCGGCTGAACATAAATTTCATTTTATTACCACATAAGTTTCTTGACCTCGCTTTCTACTCGGTATCATTTGAGCTGTGAACTTAAGAGAGCTTTCGGTCGACTAGGGGACGGAAGTGGTGGATGATGATTACAAAAACTAAGAGCTAATGAAAATCGAGTAAAGAGAAATTTGTAAAAGTTTCATTTAATAGTAAAATGTGAAAGCACGATTCGAGACATTAGAATAATATTGAAAAATATGGTTTTAAAAAAAACAGTTTGCCAGTTCTTCCGTTTAAAAAAAATGTCACCTATACTTCGCCGAAAAAGTTCCGTAAATTGTTCAGATTTCATGTTTCAAACTAATTTCCATTTCCTTTTCACGGTATAGGATCGCTCGATTTATGATATCAGTTGTTATTCGTTGTGTTTCATGGCAAGATTAAGTCTACTCTTAATCAGATGTAGTAATTAACGATTAAACTTTTACTGATAATATTAAAGTAAATTTATAAAAAGTAAAAAGGAACTTAGATGATATAACGAGGAAGTTAGAAAATCGTAAAGACGTCAAAATAACACCAAGATGAAAAAAATTAAGAGACACTATCTCTAGCGATAAACGGAATGACTTTACTTAGTTAGATCATGTCAATAAAATTAGAGAGATTACGTGAATAAGAGGTATATTTAAGATGTTATTTTTCCCATGACCGATAAGAGATCAGAAAAACTGTATCCAACCGAGCTAGAAAGGAAAATTATTTTCCTTTTTCATTTTAGGTAGCCAATTATTTGTCATTATCTCATCTAGCTTTAGTTATTGGCTTTCATGGAACTAGTAGCTCCTCTCATACTTGCAGTGTAATGTATTTCACTTAGACACCGTAATACGTGCACCTGTAGATATCATTATCTTTATAATTTAATTAATTTACAATCATGTGTCAATTCAAAATTGAGAAAAACAATATTTGATATTGCATGCCTAGTGTATGAATCCCCCCTGCCAAATACCTTAACTGTGGATTGCAGGGTACCATGTCGAAAGTAGATAGAAATAATGAGAAACAATGGTGGCATTAACGATGGTGTAACAAATGCAATTATTAAATAATAATGGTACTACCGCATTTAAGCGAACAACGCTCTTGAAAGCTATTTCTACCCAGGCGCAGTTGCATGAAAATCAACAAATTAACATGGTAAATTCTGAGTAAATATTCTGGCAAGAGAAGATAACCACCGGAAAATATAGTTTTGGAATACAAAATTCTCGGGCTAGGAAACAAGAGAGAAGCAAGATGAGAGAGTAGGAACACATAAAAGTATTTATGATAATGAAACGGATGAACTGCAATTCAAAACATGGAACTTTTGATGCGATAACTTTATGAAATATAATTTCTGTATCTTGTTCAAACTTTATCGATGACCAATTGCATAGGTGACAGTAATAGGCTCCTGTGACAGCTCGTCTTCTCCATAAAATTCCACCATAAAACTATTTTTGAGTAATTTCTTCTCCACATTATTTTAACTCAAGGCAATGTAGTTTGAATTACACACGAAAACTCATTTCTGATGGCTACTTGCGGCTGCCGCGTCAAATTTTTGCTTCAGTATTCGTCTTCTAATTACGAAAACGCTCAACACTCCAATAATTGCCCAATATCAAGGCGGAGGAAATCCCTTTTTGAAATAATAGAATGATATTTTTTTCCAAGTCCTGTTGATACGTTCCTCTTTAAATATTTGAAATAATTCTCTTAGATTTTCACCAGTGGAGTTGTTCATGCTTCGAGATATCCCACCTTTTATTAAAAGTACCATCATTTTCGATTAATACACAATCAACGTTGGGTCTCGATATTTTCATTCTAATAATCGTCCAAAAGAAGTAAAAATGTCGTTCGCTGGTGTGAGTGTAGAACAAAATGACCCGAAATGATAATCTCCAGCTGCGTCCTTGGAATATACGATTGCTAGTCAGGAGGGCAAAGCTTCACTTCTAGCATGCGCGTGGGCACGCAGTAGATACCGTTCATGCCAACAAGCCATTGCGTGGCATTCCTACTCCTGGACGTCTTAAACAATAGCGAGTGAAACAACATGTTCAAATTGCTGGAACCATTTGGCGTAGATCACGGCAGAAGAACGATATGCCATTTATACCTGTAACAAGTCGCCACAATTTATATGAAAGATAAAAAAAAGATAAGCTAAAATAAAGACATTCAAGATACAAGACCTCACTAGGAAGAGGGAAAAAATGAAGCACCGGTGATGAACATGACAGAAATCTAGTCAAATGGGGAAGATTCTCAGTTTGGCAGGTGACATTGCAGTGATAGCAGAGAATTCAGAACACATGCAGGGATCAAATATACGTATTATAGCATTATTATCGTCATCAAGAAAACTTAAATCCTAGTATCCTTTACAATCTGAAAAAACCTCGAAAATTAGCATGGGGTAGGGTGAGTTCCATGGATACCAAACAATGATTACCTTCAGTTAACAAGTAGTTAAAAAGAAACACAAAAATAAAATTCTCAAATAAGTTTACGGACAAGGAAGCTCTGCACTAATGTATTTAAGTGGACTATGGCATATCCTATGTATCGGAGACGTGGGTCATTGGAAATGCAGATGAGAGAGTCATAGATGCATTCGAAACCTGGTACTGTAATCGAATTCTGAAGCTAAATTGGACGGTTAAATAATAAATGAAGAGCACTGTAGAAGAGAAGAAGGGATGGCAAGACGGAGCGCGATAAGGAAAAGAGGTATTACGAATTTCTAATGAACACAACAGAAGGATAAGCGCCAATATGAAGGAAAGGGAAGAACACGCAGGCTAGGTAAAAGATGTTATGCGGAAGATCTATCAGAATATAAAATGGAGTTAGAATTAGGTAGGAACGAGTAGATGTATGCAAATATTAGCCTTTGAATTTGAAATTCCGATGTGATTATGTGAAAATTATTACGAGGAATAATTAAAAAATGAAAATATTCTCTACATTGTTTAAAAAAATGATTGTAATACAAATATCTAATTTTATGGAGACAGAATGTTGAAAAACCATATAATAATGCTGTGACACTGGCAATGAAGCAAGAAAAATGTTCTTCATAATGATATAACCATCTTTTAATCGCAAGAATAAAACCGTTGCATTAATTATCTTCAAGGTTAGGAAAATATCGTATCAGTTTTTAGTGAGAAATTGTGACCTTCATTATTCTGTGATTGTTGATTTATATTCCCAACCAGAATATTAATATATTTTAATTATTGCTTGTCTGATATTTCCAATGTAAATTGCAGGACATGTTTCAAGTCTTCGTTGATCAAAAAAGGTAATCGGTTGCCAACTGTGTACGCCCGAGCGTTGTCCAACGTGGTAGAGGAAATTCTGGCGATTAATTAGTCATTAGTAATAACCAATTAAGAACACAAAACATCAACTGGCTGTCAGTTTAAATCATAGTAGTAGTATTTTGGGGAGGCGACTGACAGCTAAGGTTATTTGCGTCATTACGGATGTACAGGAAAGGATGAAGGGTGGAGAGAAACCCGGCGTCGGCATTAGCCTACTTTTAACGAAAGGCTTCACGTCCCATTCAACAGACGGCGCACTCACTCAAACTGCCCTCCACCAAACATCTCAAGTAGGGATCGAGATACTGAAAAATATTCGACGCCGCCGGGATTCGAACTCAGGCCCTCTTGGTGGGAAGTCAGTACGAAGCAACGTTAACATCTTGATCCCTGTTTAAATCATTTTTACTTTAAAATCATCGGCAAGTCGGATGAAACACTTCGCGTTTCAACCATCGTGAAATAAAAGAAAAGGAGTCGCTATGCGATAATTATCTGCGTAATTTGACACTTCGATCTAATAGATCGACGCGACAGCAAACCATATGCATTAACAACCGTTTTTATGGTCGATCATCGTCCTGAAACTAGAAAATAATTCTTCATAGCTACAGAGCTATCATGTAGTACTTGCATCAACATTGCGAAGCGCGGAACAATTTGAACAGTGCCGTTCTTTTTTTTCCTATGTTTTATCAGCACCGCGAAAACTGATATACTTTAAGATACAATTAAGGATAGGCCTTGTCTTGCGCATGAGCCAGTTCGATCCCTTGATGAGCCGTCCTAGCCACCAGGCTTAGATTATTTCGACCAAACCGTTGTGATCAGAACACAAGTTTTTATTTGTTTCCTTTCAATACTAACTGCGTTATTAATCCATTAAGTTAATTATAATTGATTTCATTCTCAAAGATTTCTTGAACTGTTTTATGTGTATCTACTATGGCCGCTATCTTTCTACGGATTCATTTTTTTGTGATTGTGCGCCAGGCACGATTAGTAATGGAGCCAGCCACTCAGGTATTTGTTTAGATTTAAACCAATCAGTCATAGATAAACCCGTGTGTTAAAATAAATAGGTAATTAAACGATAAAACTTTTGATTCATCGGCGCTTAGTAGGTTGGGATGAATCAAAAGTTCAACCAGCAACAGCAATGGTCTTGGAAGAGTAAGACTTTGAGAAAAATGCTGTATTTTTTTAATTTTTGGATGGGATATGAGATGCTTCGTGAGCACCTTGGCGTCGGCAGCGGTGCGTTGCGACATCGACATTGGTCTAGGCGATAGGGACCAGCCTCCTTGAACCTCAAAGAAGGCCACTCGGGCCTTGGTCAATCCCCTTCTCTCTCCATTTCCCTTCCCCATCCTCCCTCCACCCACAAAGCCCCCTCTCCTCTTCCCCTCTCACTCCTCCCGCGCGCTCCGCTTGGAGTTTCCTCGACGCGTTCCGCGAACAAGGTGAGAGCCAGTAAGCGTTGATTTTTCCCAAACGAGGAGTGTAGACCTTTCCCTAGAAACTTCAGATTGTCGATGGGACAACCTCCTCGAGGCCGGTTGGAGATGAAGTTTTAATGGGACGGAGGAAGTAATCCGGTTTACTTTTTTTCCGCGATACCCGTGGAGGAAAAAGTACATTCATTCCACTTGTTACGACCATCGAGTAATGAGTCACGCAATGTCGTGAAGTCATTTTTTTCCTCTTCATTTGTACTCTTTGGTCAAGCACAGCAAGGTTGACAAGTTATTGCTTTCGACGAAAAATTCCATCAATTACCGATTCCACTTGACTGCAATTTGATACCATGCTGAAAAATTGTGCGACCAGAAATTTTATTCAATTTTTATTATATTATATTTTTTATCACTTTCTATGACGATCAAATAGTTCAATACTTTGGAGTTTGGCATAAACTCCGCAATATGCATCATAATAGAAGAATTCTTAATTAAAAAATAGTTTGCCAATATGAAAAATAGATTCTTGAATTAATGCATTCTAATATTAATTGCAAACATAAAATTCTTTCAAAATAAAGTCGATAAGATTAAGTGCCATGGTAATGGTTGAATAAAGGAAATAAGATTTAAAAAGACATCAAGTCTCTTGGCAATACTGATCAAAGATCAGGGCTCAAAAAATCCTCATTTCTTTCATAAAGTAATATAGAATGGTTTATTGGTGTAGAGAATGGTGTATTGGTGTAGAGCGACATGAGTTTTTTTAGGATGAGACTTGATCACAAACATCCTGATACTGAAGATTAAAACTATTCCAAATTCGAAGTTATTGTAGCTATAATAGAGTTTAGCCCACGGAGAAATTAATTTCCTAGAATGCTACACAAAATTGTCTTATAATTATGATCCTCTTCATATTTTTTTAAGTACGACATTGAAATCACTTGATTTTATTTTAACAGAAAATAATTGATAAATTGCTCATTACCTGCCACACTTACGTCTGATATTTCAAATAGTTTCCCTTTATTTCAATTATTGTGTTAATAAATGCACGCAATTCTATTTTTGAGTAATTACACTCAAGATGTGTACAAATGGACAACTTAAATAAAATATCCATCGTCGACACATATGAAGCAATATTTCCTCTACAATTAATTTCCGGATAAAAATCACACAGCTTATCATAATTTTGTTCGGGAAAATTTCATTTGAAAAGCCCTAACACTGCCTTAAAAATTATTTTCTCATCAAACAGTTTATCATAATGAAAAGCAAACGTGAAATGACCAAGGTGGAGTTCATCACTCTATCATTAGGGGCATGGATCATCTAAAAAACAGACTGTATACGAATGGTTATCTTTGAAATTTAAAAACCATATGCTGAAGATCGAATTGGCAGATAGAATGATAATACTATAGGAACTAGGGTGCAAAATAGTGGAAGAAGAAGAGCTGCCTGAAGCTTTGTGGAAAGAAAAAACCAGAAATATCGGTCGCACTTTGAGAGATAATGGGCCAGTTACGAACATGATAGAAGGGGGCAAAGTTCCATGATGAAGAATGGAGGGGATTGACATTAGGAGTAAATTGGTGTAGGACAGATAGCCGTAATTCAAACATTTTTCAGAATGAATGGTCAATGAATGAAGAAATTTTTCTTGCTGATTTTCATATTTCATGAACAATTTTATACTAAAGACTACTCATAGAATACTTATGTATTTACAATATACAAGGTTGCTTTCGATTATTTTGTTTAAATTACCAAATGGGCATACCCACACTGAACATAGTGCTGACCATGAAATCACTTCGATCGTATGTGTATTAATTGCCTCTCCACTGTGCCGAAAAGAAACGCTCGATCGTGACGCGTTCTTACGTCGAGGCAGGCTGATAAAAACTTCACCCGCGAGAGAGTCCTGATGGCACCGTCTGGTACCAGAGTCTCTCTTCTGTCATTTTTCCTTTCTTTATTCTTATTTTCCCTCCTCGCTCCACGGACTCTCATTTGTTTCCCCCCTATTTCCCCCACATCTTCTCCTCATCCCCACCTTCTCGCTTGACGCAAATGACGCTGAAACCAAGCGGACGTTACTCCAATTCCGCCAACGATTTGTTTCCCTCTATATTTATTGCCAGTACGACAAATCGTTGTCTGGTTGGATTTTTCCATTTAATAACAACATACCTTCACTCTTTTCGTGATTATTTCATATTCAAAACTGTGGAAACGACTACGTTTCCCAATCGTTGACCATGTGCCGCTAAATTCAAGCGTGTTTTTGTATGCTTAATGCAATTCATCTTTGAGGTATCCAAATCGAGCGGTCACCTTGTGTTCAATTCAATTGAAAAACGTGAGAAAGTTCAAAATTTTAAAAACTAATTGGGACCTGATTTTAAAAAAAATTTCCAAAATTAATAGGAACATTGGTAGTCCGGTTACTTCGATGGTCTTTCTTTATTTTATCAATAAACCAGTGAGTTAAGGTCATGTAGAGGTAAAGAGATTTTCGGTGGCAATCGGTTAGAGTTCGGTACGGTTTCAATAACAATTATGATAAAACGTCTTTATCGAGGTGAGGTTGAGGTAAGATAGTCCCTTCTTCCAGCTTAACCCTAAATAATGAGGTTCATGAAGAGTGGTCTCGCCATTGCGCAAAGAGGGCAATGATAACAATTTATTCGCAGAAAAAATTTTAAATAAAATTTTGATAATGCGCCTGACTAATTATGCATGTGAAATTGTTATTCCTGGGGATTTTAGACAAGGACGACAAAAATTGACATTTTCTCGCAAATATCTCATCAAAATTTGTTGGTAAATACACATATTATTTGAGAGATATAACTTTAAAAGAACAAGCATTGCGGTGATGCGAGTGAAGCAAATCAGGATATATAGTATGAGATATTCATTTTAAAAATATTATTTAGGGTAAAAATGTTGGAAAGTGTGCATCGTTGCTCAGGCAGATGTACTTACTTTAAGGATCGCCAAGGCTTATTTTTCATAGTCTGTAAAAATATTCGAATGTATATTATCAAATTAAAAATAAAATTATTAAATTTTTTTATGTGCGCCATTTAATTGAACGTAATATGGCGGTAATTTATACTATTTTTAATAAATAATGGGTATACTTATCTTTATTTGCTAAATCAACATTAGGCACATCAAAAAGCTCTTTCTAATAGGCAATCTGAACTACATATCTTCGACTCCATCATAAAGGATTTAAATTATCAATCACCCCAATAATGAAAATTGGAGTAGATGTGAAACATTATTGTTGGCAGTGAAGATAAACTTAAAATTTTGTACCTTCCTAATTTTATACCTTCAGATCGATATTCATAGTAAATTTTTAAGTGTATATTGCAATTAAAATAATCCAAAAGTTGATTAAGCAATTTAAATTTATTATCAACGAAATTAGGGCTGCCGTTTAGATTCGCATCTTATTTTCATCGTCATCGTTATGTATTTCGGGAAAATAAATCCTTTATTCGGCCGTCTGTCTGACTCCTCACATTCGGGGACTGTCTTTCCTTTCTTTGACATTGCCACCACCATCCCTCTCAACCCTTCACTCCCATCGACGTGACTTAAAAACCCCCGACCCACACGTGGCTCACCCTCCGAACTCGTCATCCACCCACTCATTTTATCTCTTCTCTTTCACTTCCTCATTTCTCGTTCCCTTTCTCTTTATCCGTCCCCGTGTCCCTCAGTCAAATGACGGAAATCGTTTTTTGTCAACTCGTTCCCCTCCCCTCCTTCCCCCGTGCACACACACGCACACACACTAGTACCCTTTCTTTATTCATTTCTTTCTTTTGCTCCCGTGTCCCGAAGGACGAACAAACGCTTCAACCCACCCGCACAACGACGAAATCGCTGGGCGGGCACCGCAAAAGTGACGCCAAGGAGGATGGAAGCAAAAACACTGTGGTGCCACTATTCCTTTCGAGTGATCGGATCGCCACAGTCCCCTTTCCCTCCGCCCCCCCGCCCACTTCCACGCCCCCGCATACTACCGCCGCCCTCTCCCGATCTGAATCCCTTAGATCTGCCGCCACCAAAATCACCCGCGCCGCATCGGGAGGTCCATGTGCCATTCTCCCTTCTTCCGTTTTTTTAGGGGTGGATTAGGATATTATTTTTCGCCATTTCCACCAGCAATGAAAGCGGGAGTAGTCAATGGTATTACCCACTCGGATAGTTCCCAAATAAATCGAAGGAAAGCGAGAGAAACTCATGAAAATAAACGAGATCACCTGCGCCATTAGATTTGGCTAAGAGAAAACGTCCACGAGAACATTTTTTCCTTCGCCCACTTCTCCTGGAGCAATTTTTTCTTTCGTCCGTATATTCTCCATCGGCCCTTTCACAAGAGCCTCATCTCATGCCATGAAAATGCCAGTATTGCCAAAATTAATACACCTACACCTATGCATCATTATGGGTGTGCAAACGCGGACACAAACACATACTATACATACATATGGATATGTATATGTATATATATATATATATATATATATATATATATATATATATAACATTTGGATAGCACAATAGAGCAGAAAAATAAAATAGATAACACGTAAAAGGACATTCACACTTTAGAAATTTTAAGCTTTAGGCCTTCTCTGAAGCCTTCTTCAGATAAGACTGGAAGGTTTCAGTCCGGGCGGCCGCTGGATATGCTGGAAAGGGGATTAAAGATGTCGGTCAAGGGTGGAAATTTTAAAAGATCGGAAGCTAGTATACATGCGGATTCACGAGTTCTCACCTCTATATTGGTGGCTGAATTGGATAGGGACTCTTGGATGATTAGGAAGAAACACTGGTCGAAGCAAAGGTGTGGGACTTCGCGTGTGAAAGGAAAGGAAGATAAGAGAACGAGGCAGAATTGCAGGAGTAGCGGTCGAAGCTGAAAAGCAAAAAGCTTAAACTTTCTAAAATGTGATTATCTTTTTACGTGTTATCATTTTTATTTTTGAGTACTTCCTTCCTCCCTTCATCCCGTCTAACATCCCTATCCTGTTCCTTCCCTTTCCTCTTTTGCCCAACATTCTACCCTCTATCACAGTCTTCAACATTCCACTGCCGGCCAATACGCCCTTCATCCATTTTTCCTGCCTCCATAGGATTTCTCCCAAAAAACCCCTCTCTTCTCCCACCACCAAGTACCTCCTCATTTGTTTTCTTCTCGGTTCATTTCAACTTCTCCATTCTTCTCCACACCCACATTTCAAAAGCCTCCAATCTACGTCTATCCTCCTGATTCAATGACCACGTTTCCGAACCGTACATAGCTACGCTCCACATCAAAGTTTTTGCGAGTCTTTTCTTAACATCCTTACTCAACGTCCCCGTCATCAACTCCCTCCTTCTGTAAGCCTCTTTGCTTAGCGCAATTCTTCTCCTTACGTCCCTACTACTTTGACCGGGTTGATCCAAAACACTTCCGAGATACGTAAATTGTTCTACCGGCTCTCGTCTTTGCCCTCCTATTTAAATGTTTAGCTTCGCCTTTTTCTTTCTGGAAAATTGCATAACCTTTGCTATATTAATATTGATTTTCATCCCATATCCATCCCTATCGTGAATTTCACACGCCATAGGGCTTAGTTCTGGATAAACTCTATCATCACCTTCCCAACCGACCTTCGGGTTGATTACTGTGTTTATGGTTATATATATATATATATATATATATATATATATATATATATATATATATATATATATATATATTCACGAATGTGGACATGTGGAGTATCCCTAGCTCCCCCTGTTACCAAATCCAAATTATTTATCCCTCGGTCATATTCCACTTAATCATCTCGCGTTATATCATTTTGAAGGGGATTGCTTTCCATTTCTCCGCTCAAGTCGGCCGAACTTCTTTTCTTCTGCACCTATATTTTTTCTTCTTGTTTACTATATACTTATGAGCTCTTATATTGAATATATCGACAGATAAGAAGAATATGGGTTAAAAAGTATAGCTAACCTGCTGCCATTTACCAACCTTGTATAATATTTATGCTGACTACATGTGCTGCAACTATCATGGAAGTAGACAAAAGTAGCGTACTGTGTACGGGGACTGGACGCAAGTTGGCCATTTGGCCAATTTAGTACGCAATTTGGCGGGAATAAGAAGTGTGGTAGTCCTTGGTCCCTGGTCACACGAAAAACCCATATTGAGCTATAGGCTATTTATAATAATGAATGGATACATACATATATCCTATTCTCCGCATACTAATCCCATATTTATTTGGATAAGAGTAGCATTAAAATGTATGGTGTTTTTCAAAACGTGGTAATTATAAAGCGTGTTCGTAAGGTTTGGGAAGAAAGGAATTTTATTTATCATTTTAGCTACAAATGTTTATCTTGATCTGTAGATTTTTTTTTACCCAAAGCCACTCAGCCGCACCTACCCCAAGTTAACTGACTACCAAAGTGAAAACGGCATCGCGATAATTCCCCAACCTCCTTACAGTCCCGACTTGGCAACAGAAGATTATTTCCTAGTCTTAAAAGTGAAATCCTCCCGCAAAGGACGCCACTATAGGGCCCTAATTGCCGCCAAAGAAGTTTGCACGCGTGCCCTAAAGGACCTTCCGGAATCCTCCTACCAGGGTGCCTTTGAGTCGTGGAAAAGCCGCTGGCAAATTGTGTGTCCACGCTCAAGGGATGTACTTGGAATAATTTTGAGGCATTGCAGCATTATCTGAAATAAATCTATTTACATGAAAATGTTCCCGATAATTTTTATACAAACCTTGTTTCTACGAAACTTAGGTCATGTTTCGCTAAATAAAATTCACCCGGAAAAAAATAAAGTTAAAATTCTTAATTTTAAAATCAGAATTTCTTCCATTTCGCATACATTGAAGGTTCCGTTGTGGTTTTGTCATAGATTGAATATTTGAAAAATATTCTTTTATCAAACTATTCGAAAATCAATAGATCTAGAACATCAACTCCAAGTGATATTTTAAGATGCACAATAGTTTCGTTAAGCGAACCACAAAAACCACATGTAATGACAAATAAAATTCCGAATATTCACAAATTATCCCCTAAATCTATAATATTATTATACCCTTCACAATTATAAATCTGACATTTATTTCGAGAAACGCATGCAAATTTTAAGAAGCATACATTTAATTCTATAATCAGTAACATAAATTAAAATTTCCCTCAAAAATTAAAATTATCGTAAATTTCGTTATCTAATGATTTACAAACCAAAATAAATTCATCGAATCGAATCGAATTGGGGAGAAAATATGGCATTTACATCTATAAATGGAATAAACGATACGTGAATTAGTTATTAGATGCTAATTTTTATTTTTGCGCGAACATTGGAATCCATTTGCAAATAGGTCTGTCAAGTATAGATACAGTTCTTCTAAAAGTCTTCTGTCCTACCTGAATACTCTCATATCTTGAGGAAGACGCTCAAATACGCGACCGAAACTTTTCCATAGAGTGGAAATATTTTGGCTGAAATTGTACTTTTATCGTGGACTTATAATGTGAAAAATCACATTTTTGTGAATGATTAAACAAATTCAATTCGGAACCGGAATATTTACGAAATTCTAGAGATGCAGGTTTATACCTTATCTTTCACTTTAGACTTAATTCTAAAACTGCGGGTAGTAAATAAGTGTAGTGATGACCTCCCTTTCTTACGTCGGAATCTAGAGATCGTCACGATTAATTCTAAAGCAGCGAAGTGTTTGTTGGAGAAGTATTTCTAGCTTCTACATTTATCAACGGTATATTTTTTTAACCGGCTCATTTTAGAATAGCCGATCGGAAAAGACCCAAGCCTCATCAATGACAGTCGTAAGCACTTGAGATTAGCAGAAGTTAGTAGTAACTTGAGTGAATGAGGGCTCTGTCCGTAGTGTGCGTACATTGTTATGTATCATGAAATATGTGAAATCTCAATTTCAGTACTTATGTCCAACGATTAAAAAACCGATTAATAATTATTTATCTGCAATCAGGTTAGCATAAAGTATTTCCAGTTTCAAGCTGATGAATCGTGGAAGTAGGGAAAATAGTGAATAAGCAAGTAGTTGATAAAAAGATATGAGTTATACACGTAGTTATATCAAAAATTTCCTACCCCATGTCCTTCACGCCCCTACTTGTGCCCTTGTTTTAGTGGCAGAGTGAATAAAGATTATCTGACGAAGTCACGTCTTGCCTAGAGTAGGTAATGAAAATGTATCAAATGAAGGCAGACATAAAAAAGCCAAAATATTGGCCCACGGGCTTTGTTCGAGATGTAACACTGCCATAAAACAGGGCAATTAAGTTGGAGAAAAATTCACTTCCTTTTTAGGAAGCAAGTTTGCCATTCCATCAAGGAAAATAGAGATAAAAATACTTAAAAATGGGTAGACTGAATAAAGACCGCAAAGAAGTGCTGATATATTATTGGACAAATTCTGAGGAACAACATCTTACTGAAGATAAATGTAAAGGGTAAAACAATATGTGGAAAAAATTACAAAGGAAATATGCACGCATCATATAATAGTAGATGTAAAGCGAAAAAATGTGAAAGCATTTTTACGTAATGTTTTTATGCATGTATTTTTGCAATTTTATATATCCAATAGAAAAATTCACCAAATTAAGTCTAAAATTGATTAAATCGATCGAATTAAAATTAATCGATTCAATTAAAATTGATTTCGACGATCGCACTGGCCATTCTCCAATTCATTGGCTTCGATTTAATGTTTCATGGTCTGAGCGGCCTCGTTAACTACAAGTAGAAGAAGCTTGTCTATCCAGCGAAAACCCTCCAACTAAATGCTGTAATTTTCAATGCTCGTCAAAACAAAACATTCATGCCAACATTTTACTCCAGTTTTGCATGTTATCCACTTTGCCCTACCTCTAAAATATCCTTATTTATTTCGAGTAACTCAAATGCCTACACGATATTTCTCTTTTCACTAAATTCTTCACGAAATGACACAGACAATATGTATCAAAAATTCTCTCATGCGTAGACTGCTTGACCAAGTTAATTCTCTGAATAACTTTCCAAATAGGCTGTTGGTTGTAAGGTTGACTTGACATGGAGAAAAATTATCTATCACATAAAATATCTAGTGTTTTTTATATTATTCCCCTTATCAGAGCAAACTTCATATTAGTCAACAACTTTCACTATCTGTGTAAATACCATAAAAAGGTGGTAAAGGAACAAATTCAAAACTATAGGTGAATAATTTGGTAGTTACGTACGCCATATAGTTCAGGCCTTCTTTCTTGGTAAACAAACCAAATCTACTTCAGTATTAAGTGGTTTATACCTAGATGACGATTATTTTTCTCTTCAAACACCTGATCTTATTATGAGCACAGGAAACATCTCCTTGAATGCGTGTAAACATCCCCGTTCTTAGTCACACAGCTGAGTAGACGAAGTTTACGAGTGCCTACCTGCCATGTTGCTATACGTTATTTTATGATGATTTAATTACGTAACCGTCATATAGTGTTAATTTTTCAAATATTAAAAGTTCAAAAATGATTTTAACTGATCACTTTCCTACAATAATATTTTTAAAGTCTGCAAAGTTCCTTCGGTTATTTTTTCACTAAACAGTTCGAATCCTTTAATTAAAGCGTCTAAAACAGTAAATACATGAATAAAGCGGGAATTGGAAAGACCTTATTTCCATATGACCCCATTTAGGCCATATTCGAAGAGACGATGAAAATTTTTCTATTCAGACGAATCCGATAGAGAAGAATGTTTGATAATATTTAAGATGAAATATCTACTGAAATGTTGTTTTAAAATCTGACACTGAGCGGTAAAACTACGCTTCTCATATCCAGGGTCTCTTGAAGAATTAATTTTAATGTGCAACGAGTAAAAGAGGGCTTCATTTGAACATCATTTGGCTAAGGTTTTACAATTAATTTTATCTGATACTGAAATTCATAATTTTTCAACCTCCACTTTCATATTGGGACATGAATCATACGCCGAGGCATCCTCAGAAACTCGCATAAGGCTCGAAGCGGCGTGCGTGGCACGTGCACGCAATGTATGGCGCCTAATCCTTCGTAAGCCCCCCTGAGCAGAGATAGCGGGGTAGACCAAGACACCGCAGTTAATTGTCCGCAAACTGAGATGGGTGATATGAAGAACCTCGCTGAAACCTCGTCATACCTTAAAGTTTGACGCTAAGGTGGCTTTTGAGTTCGACTGTGAGTAGAACATGTTCGGTCCTGACGTTTCTTCCTCGTTGAAGTGAGCATCTTCAGGTTGAAAGTCGTAGATACACATTGAGTCATCGACACTTTGTTTTTTAACCTGCGGTCTTTGATTTTTTATACCATATAAATATATTATTTTATAAACTTTAACGGCAGCATGATTCGTGCGCTGATATCACTGGAGGGAAATGAATATTTGTGTTTAAGCGATTCGTTACCTTTGTAAAATCTTTATGGTAAGTTCAAATATTTTTGTACCAAGAGCAAATTCCTGAAATTTAACAAACCAATCCCATGCCTTGATTCTAAGTCCAGCGAGCGTAAAAAATATGAGAATACTGTACATCCGGAAACATTATTTTGTGATTCTTAAAAATCTTTTCTTGAAAGGAATCCTATATGAGTTGAGAGTTAGGTAAACTGTTCGAAACCCAATGAGTAGCTTTTACGCAGCAAATTTTACTTTACCTGATTGGAATAATCCATCTAAGCACTCTACTTGTGGGGCTTGTTCTTCGGAAAGAGGTTTAAATATCCCCTGTGATATATTTTTGAGGGCGCCTGGCATTGGCGTAGATTTACCCTTAGCGCGCTTGCGTAAATCACAATGAGTGGCTAAGGATGACGTATCTAGCCGCATGTTGAGCGTCATAGCTCCTGGGAGTCACGGATATAATGTCAGGAGTAAAGTATGGTAATTTATTTTCATCTAAATATCGGAGTATGTTATTTTTCCGCGAATATCATACAAAATTGTTGAAAATGTCACGTGTCTTATCGCTAGGAAAAAATGCGAAAGTTGTTTAATATTTTCAAAAACCCCTACTGTGACGAAGAAAATGTTAATTGACATCACCATTTTTTGTTTTCAATGCCTCCAAATTTTCCATTTTTAATATTGATAAATTAACAAACAGGCCTGACTATAACAAATACGGTGGTCTTTTTAAATTATCGACCCTTAAACATAATCTACAAAAATGATCGATGATGGAAGAGATCGTTTTTTTTCCTCGCCTCCTGCAAGAAAAATTGATTTGAGATTATTCGAGGCTTCCTTACACTTGGTAGGAAGTATTTTGCCTTTCAAAATTCTTATCATGTCTTCATTTATGCTTGGCTGACTAGTACAGTCAGTGAAAACCACGAGCTTACTCCTGTTAAATATGTCAACGATAACTGCCCGTCAAAATGAAGTAAATGCTTCCGGTAACAGAAACTCTTTAAACGAAGAAGGTGTGAACTATTGTCAGTGAGTTTGTGTGGTGACAATTCTACAGCCAATATTGATATTGATCTGTCAGCTATAGAACTGTCACTTTACAACGCTATTTAATATACATTCTAAATTGTTATACCCAGCACATCTTTTTTTAATGAAGGCAGCATTAGCACTCATTTAGCAAGCGTTGAAGGAGTTCTTATTAAAAACTTATCCAATTATATGAAAGAATGGAAAGGGTGATGAATTAATAAATACGTCAAAATGTACGACGATGAGCTTCAAGTCTTATCTCTGGTAAGATATATTATTTTTAATAAGCTGGAGTGAATGTAAATAATACTTAATTGATATAAAATAAAGGTAGCGTTATTATTACAACATTTAAGTCAAAGAAAGTCAGTGCCTATCTTTTCCAGATCAAAGGAAATAGTTTTAGGAAGGATTCGATTCCCTATGACGGCAACAGTGCAAGGCAAGCGTCAGTCTCGTTACGGACGTCCTCGCATGCTAGCTATAAAAAGCCAAGCAATCGCCTAAACAGGCAAGTGTGTTTTATATGGGAAAAGTAGAGAGTACGCAGACCTTCGGTAAAGTTCGAAAATAAAAGAGCAAACAAGAATCTGGCAGGAGCGTACGTAGAGCTTTATACCCTCAAACCCATGAGCCGAAACCCTGTCACAAATTTCGGAGTATGGCACGAGATACCCTCAACGCACTGACGTCAAGATGGTCGTAAAGAGGGCTGGCCTTTTGCGTTCGGCTAACACGCGAAGGGCGAAGAAATTTCGCGAATCCTGTATTATGTGAGAAGGCTCGAGTGGCGAATGGAGAGATTAGTCCGCCCTAGGCGACATATATCGAGGAGAAGACTCTTCTGGCATCCCAAACAGCGCGTGAACTTCCCACGCGAATCTCTCATCTCTTTGTCTCTCTCCCCATCCGTTCGGCTCAATTCAAACAGCTCAGCCGCTCCGTGGCTCCATTCAACCCACTTCGGAGACTTCTCCTCCCGACCCACTCACAGGCGGGTGGACGCTGGGATTTCCTTTCCACTGGCGCCGACCGACTGCCGCGGTAACCCTCTACTCCTTCGGCGATTTCGAACCTTCCCGTTCGGCAATTTGCTGCAGCCTCTCTGTCCCCCTCCTAGCCATTCCCCGCCCCCCCCATCATGGGCCACCCCTCCTCCGCTGCCCCTCGCGGGCTTTCCAAGCGCCGCTGGCCGCCCACGCCAGAGCCTCATTGACTCTCGCCGCGAACGGATCCCAGTAAAGGACGTCGAATGAGTCACTCCCACACCCGTTCATTCGCTCTTTCCTCGGTCACACCTGCCTGCGACATCGCTTGAGAGAATATGACGGTTCCATGAACTTCCCGATGGGAGGAGGGGGCGATCGTGAGCACTTTTTTTCCTTATAAATAAATATTTAGTGCCCATTGTTTGATGCAAACAATATCAATGGAAGATTCGTGCTTTGAGTCTCTTGAAAGGGCTTCCTGTATTGGGTCCACCATTAGAGACAATTAACAGCACTGAGAAACTGAACAAAGCAACCAAAAGTACATGAACTGTGAATAAAATCAAACAATTTCAAGGTGATATTTGCCGAGTTGTTACTGCCGAGGCATGACAAAAGTAATAAAAAGTTAACATTTAAAAGTGAAGATGACCGGAGTTGAATTTTTTAAGGACTTGAAAGTGATTTCAATCCATATGACAGCTTATATGTTCAAGCTATAGGCATATCAATTTAACACTCAATTTCACAAATGCCTAAATTGATTGATTGGCGTGGTCGATCTGTGGGTAGAACGTTCGGCCACCAACTGGAGACAGGTGGGTTCAAATATATGGTGATGCCTTTGGACAGCCCCCGATTTGAAATGGAAGGGATGGAATTTCCTGGTCGCCAGACTTTCATGGCAAAATGAACGCTGGCATGGGGTAGACAATCGTTTCCCTACTCTCTTCCCTGGATGCCTGAATGTATGAATTTTGAACGCCTTTACTCATAGTTTTGAAGTGGCATCCTCCCTCATCTATCAAAACCAACCTTTGGGTTGATTGGATGATGATGAAAAGTGTTCAGATAAATATTATCGTTAACTCCTCAACATGAAAACAGCCGTAGAAAATATACTAGAGAAATAAACGGTACTACTCTTAGATTTCTCTAATATGGTAATGTGATGCACATTCTCAAATGGGAATGGGATGCACATGTGAGTACCTCTCACTACGTCCTCCTGTTGATTTCACGTAAATCTTTGGATTAGTAAACTAGATGAATGTGACTAATTATCTTATCAATAAATTTTTAATACAAAAAGTTAAATTTTAAACTTCAAATGAACACATTCATTATCTATATGACATAGGCGCGAATGTGTGTGAGTGTATGTAAATTTATATGTATGCTCCAATTCATTCACATATACTTGCTTAAGTGCATATTTAGTATATATAAAATTCTGGTGCCATAGCACCTCCCATCCCACGCCCTTGCGTATTGCGGCTTACTAATCACACAGTTAGTAGTGTACATGTAGATGTAAGCGCTCTCTGTTATCAAGGTGTTACGGAGCGTGATATCCTCATCACAAACACACAAAATCTAATCCTAGAAAAAAATACTCATCGAGCACACTATAATGAGGATTGGGACATTGCGGGAGAGAAGAGATGAGTGTATAGAAGGTGAAAACGATTTCCTTGACCACGAGTGGAAGTGACGGGTGATGTCGTCATTAATATCGTCCATCCCCTTCGAAAGACGCTGAAACTCGATTGTGCGCTTCCAGAATGGACGCTTTCACCCCGTATTATGAGCGCAGAGAACTGGGATAGCAGACTTTTTGCTGACGGCGAATCCCTGTAGCTTTCCTTCGATGCGTATGATCACATTTCAAAGCATCGAAGTGTATGATGAGGAGAAAGGGCTCCAATAACAAGTGAGAATAGCTAGTTGCAAAGTTATGGGCATCACCACCCCTTTTTAGAATTCGCGTAAATATGTATTCGGAAAAATGGATATTCAACAGATTATGTATAGGCTTTTGACGATATCTCTGAAACTTTTCACACGCCCACTGCTACTTCTATTTGTAAAATCCTAAATCAACTCAATACAAATACAATTTTACAAATGCATTCCTTCTCATACTTTCACACTTCATACTACGCATACTTTCTAATATCCTCCACGTCTTCAAAATTAAAGGCTGTAGATAGCTACTATTTTGGTTATATGATAGGTGTGATGGCTTGCGTATTGGCTTACTAATCCAGAAGGTGGTTGTATTTTTCTGGTTAATCTCGATCCCTACTTGAGTGTCAATTGGAAAGAATCGAAATGCAGAAAATTTGTAGGATGAAAATCATTCACTTTTATTGGGGCTCGAACCTAGATCCTTTCAATTTCCAGCCGAGTGCGAATGATTTTTACAATTAAATGTCTGCATTTTGATGCTCATGATTGGATAACTCCTTAAGATAACTATCGCGGCATCTTCCGTAGCTCTATGAATTTGTCGCGGAGAGAGTCATACAAGTGAAGTTGCGAGTAGAAAAATGCCTACGCCGGGTTTCTATCCACCCTTCAATTATTCCCTGGATATCCTACCATTACTGAAATACCTACCTCTAATGGCGGCGGTGGTGATCTCAGCTGCCGGTCGTTTACCCTAATGACAACCACAACATATTATTTTTCTGCTTCTACCGCGCTGCCCAACGTTCTCCTTTCCGCCATAGTACTCAACACCCCATTGCCTCTCATTGTTCACTCCACATTCTCTTCAACTTTCCCACAAAAACTTCCCCCATTTCCTTAAATTTGCACTCACCCACATTCTTTTCTCGTGCAATCAGGGTATCGTAAACTAGCAATGTTATGTTCATAGGCAAACTTATGCGTTTTTTAAAGGATAAGTGACCCCAACCTCCTATAGATATTAAATCCAGTGCCTGTAATTAACCCCTCTTGCCTGTAAATGCTTCTTTTATTTTGACATTTAATTTCTTAGTTTCATTACAACTTGGTCCATGTTCAAATATAGACGCATTTTTTCACGTTTTTACACGTTGTATCATATTTTAATGTTGCAATTAGCATTCATACCTTTTGAAAATATACGAATTCGTTAACTTTTTTTAACTCTGTTTTGCATCTATTATTAATGGTAGTCTACCAGTTAAGTTATGGTTTTGATAGACCCGGATGCTCATTTCTGCACACTTCTTAACCTCACCTGACACGATTGTGACCACTGTTACACGCAACACCATAATAAACGATTCTTCCACTCCGCGCGCTGTCTGTCTCCCTTCATTCTCCACAAATTTCCTGATCACTGCTTTCCTTTTCCACTCTGTCCAGCATTCTCCCTTCTTGCACAGTCTTCAAGATTCCATTCCCACTCCGTATACTCTGGAGTCATTTAACATACCCTCTCCGAAATTCTCATATCAAGCCTACCTCCTCCTCTACTGTGATCACTGCTTTTCCGTTTTATTTGGTGACCCGGAGAGACCTTTAGCAACCTTAGAGGGAAAGAGTGTGCATTTATGTTGTCCTTCATTTCCTTTGGTTTATTTTATCGTGAATTTTTTAGGCCTCCGGGATTCGGGAGTAAAATCCCCTTAAACTCTGGATCACAAACCTTAGTGAAAGAGGGTAATTTTAAAAGATTTTATAAGATAAGGTTTCCCCATGTAATTACATTTCTTTGATTTTTATTTGACAGTCCATCATTAAGGTATTTTTGGATGGGCGCAGACTTAACACGCTTATATTTCATAGCCTCTTTTAACAAGACACAGCCCCACAATGCCATAATTTAATGTTTTCGTCAAATTCTATCTTCATCACAGCATTTTCTGCATATCCAGAAAGAGTGAAGTTTTAGCGTTAATCCTATTCCATCTCATTGCTTAATGCTCGTAGATACTTTCTTTGATTTTTAAATATACCTCTATATCCTCATTACCAATATATGACATTAAATGCATTCTTCCCTTTTTAAACCTACACTGATCTTCTTCCAGAAAATCTTTTGCGCTCTTCTTTATAACATTGGTTATGATCAAAATTACTGCAATTGCTTAGTAAAATAAAACTAATGGTAGCATTATCCTCACAATTATATTGTGCTATGTTTTCTATTTTTAGGATGGGAATCAGTACTTAACCAGCGAAGTCTTTTGGCCAATATCCTTCCACCTAACCCCATGGTTAGGTGGAAGAATATTGGCGAGCCCCCAAAATGTCTTTCCTCCCATTTTTCTAAACTCTTTATTATTTGATCAATTATTTCATTTATCTCCTTTGCCTTTCCCTTTTTTACATTAATACATTTATCCTACGAAATCATATATGCCTGAACCTAACCTATCCTCATCGCACCATATTATCTTTTCATATTCATACGATCCGACAGAACATCTATATTATATAATTCCCCTATGCATTCTTTCCATTTCTCATTAACTTTTTCCGGGCCAATTAATAATTTATTGCCTTATCTCTGATAATGTCTTGTGATAGGATTTACATTTCTTCCTGACGATGCCCTCACCTTCCAGTATAGTACAACCATTTCACCACCTCTGTGAAATCTCTATATCATCGCATTGCATCTACCACTAAGTCTATTTTACCCAAACACTTACTCGACTTAATTGATTATTAGGCTTTATGTACTTTATTTTTTCTAATTCTTTCAACACTCTTCAATTACCTTCTTTCGTCTATCTCTATAATAACCTTTCGGCAATCTTTTCCTTCCACATTATTTTTCTGTTTACCATTTCGATCGCTTCATTTGCGACTTTCATCATCCTTTCATCGATTTTACTTATTTATATTCCACCTATTCATTAAATATTTCACCAATAATTTATATTTTTAAATAATTGTATTGAACCGATTAGTGATAGCTTTGTAAAAACATTGAAAACCATAAACATCTCGTTGTGGTGTAGTAAAGCACCTTGGTAGACCAAATATCTTTTCCCTAATCTATATTATTTGACACCTCACGTATTCTACAATAATTCATCTCATACACAATGCCTACTATTTTCCTCCTCTTCCGCGCATTCTCCCTTATACCATAGCCTTTAGCATTGCACTGACACCCAAGACGCCATCTATCCACTTTCTCTGCCTCCTCAAATTTCTCCCAGCGACCTACCTTCTTACCAAACAATACTAAGCACTTCTTCCTACGTTTTCCTTTCAGTTCAATTTATTTTCTCCATGCTTTCATATCAAAATCATCCAATCTACGCTAATCTACTCACCTTAATGGCTAATTGTCCAAAGCGTATAAAACTGTGCGTTCCAGGTACTTCGAGATCATTCATTCCCTCAATTTATGCCCTCCTAATATAATGTTCAACTTTACACTCAAAATAATCCTGAAAATTTAATACAGTGAAAATTTCTCCGTCAGGATTTCGCTCATATCAATTCACTCGATTTTTATGAGGCAATACATCGCGTGCAACATTATTCCCTCAATGTTCCATCAATTATACGACGCAGTGAAATAGTAATAAATTTTGCGATAATTTTCGAACCCGCAAGGGCAAAAATGGATTTTCTGTTCATATTTGACTGAAAGGATACTCATTGGCTGACTGATTATTTCTTACCCTCTTCAATGGGGGCCGGCGGCGTACAATAATCCTAATATTTTTTTCAGTATTTTCATAAATTTCAGATACATGATCATTTATTAAAAGACTTGGTGGGTAAAGCGTTTGGCTAGTAAGCGAAGGGTTTGTGTTCGGCTTTCAATGATCTTGGAACCCCCATAATCATCCAAGCTGCATGTTATTTTGGGTTTCAGAGTTTTCTGGGAAACAGTAGGCGGCACAGACAAAAGTGCTGGCCCTAACACTACCCTGCTGTAGATTTTTTTCGCATGCAGCAGGGCGAATTAGGAAATGAGCTCTACCCTCGCCAACCTTACCAAGCTTCGAGTTGATTGGTGTGGCTGTGATTTATTTTTGTCAGGTCTTTTGAGCCTACTGAGAAAATGGACCGGAAGAAAACGCTTTCGCTTGAAAATTGATGGAGAAAAAAGCGAAGGTAATCATTGGTTCGGAGGATTCGTCGGTCTTTTGCGCCCTCTCCTCCTTTATGATCAGCTGGCTCCCTCTTCAGCATAATATGATTTGCCAGATATCTTTGACAAAAGAAAAAAATCGTATGCTGCAAATGTAAACATCAAGTGAATCTCATCCGCTTTGTTTTTGAATCTTGTTTGCGTATCTTTCGTACAAGTGTTTGCGTCTAGGCAATGAGAAATAACGAATAAAAAATACCTTATACTTTTTAGTACCAGAATCAAAGTACTTTTATGGAAGTAAAGGGATGTGAGAAAGAAGTAAAGATTAGAAAAGGGGAAAGACAAGAGTGTCCACTTTTGCCATACCTATTTATCTAACATATATATTGAAGAGGATATAGAGAAAATGAAGGGGAAAATAAATGGCACAAAGATAAATGGAAGAAACATAAACTACATTAGGTTTGCAGATGATATTGTGACCCTTGCAGAATCAGCCAAAGATATGAAAAGAATGCTCAAAACCCTGTCCACAGCTTTGAATAATTAGAAACTGAAAATAAATTAGAAGAAAATGAAAGCTATGATAGTTACTAGAAACAGGACAGAACCCCATGAAAATTTAGTGATAGGGGAATCACTGATAAGCCAAGTAGAAGAGATCCGCTACCTTGAGAGTACAATCACAAGAGACGAGAGATGCACCTCTGCAGTGGAAAGAAGGATGGCTTTGGTGAAGAATGAATATGAAAATAAAAAGAATGTTTTAGGAAACAAACTCATGAAATTGGAAATTATAAAATCATTTGCAAAAACGTTTATTTGGAGCACATTATTACATTGATGCGAAATTTAGGCATTAGGAAAGAGGGCAAAGGCTCGGTTGGGAACAATGGAAATGTGGAATTGGAGAAGAATAACAAGGACAAGATGGACGGACAAGAAAGGCAACAAAGAGGTATTGAAGAAATTATTGAGGAAAGGGATTTAATAAAAGAGTTGGAGAAAATGAAAATTAAATTTATTGGACATGTTCTCAGACATGGTAACTTCCTGAAAATTTTATTGGAGGGGAAAATAATAGGAAAAAAAGGAACAGGAAGATCAAGATAGAAATGCATAGACGATAAAAAATACTATGAGAGTAACAATACACAATGAACTAAAAAGAACGGCAAGAGAGACCAATGGCTGCAACGACAAGGCTTCACCTTTAGAAGATGACTTTTTAGTAGTATCATATTTTAAATACACTGAAAGGGAGTCAAATTAACCTATAATTCATTGAAAAGGCTTGTATAAACCTTGAAAGGATTATTAGAAACTAGTTAATACCATAATTCGAATCGTCATTTAATGACTGCGATATATAAATTTATGTCTTATATGAGAAATACTATGCATTCTCAGTTGAAAAGTGTTGATCTAGTATTTTAGGGTTGTATTTCATGAAAAGTATCTTATTATTGATAGTATGTATTCGCCCTTTTGAGAGACGAAAATATTTTGCAACCAGAAAAAGTGTAAATTTGAAATAAACTGCTCTACCACCAAAACTACAAATGCCACAGTCAAGTGATATTTTTAAATGTTGATGGTTTGGACATCAGTTTTTGGAAATACCTAAAAAATGACTCAGTCAGTATTAATCGCCCAGTATTCCCTTGTGAAATTCCATTTAATAAGCCCTAGTTTCGTATCAGAGCTTCTTGTATTACGCTATTCCTGAGGACGTTGCGCCTGGCTTAATACAATAATGTGTGGAAATAAATGTACAGAGTTAATTTCCTTAGGAGTATTTAGCCATGAAACTGACACTCAAATGCGTGTTCTTCTCAATCAAATTGATGTATAACATGAATGTAGCCATTTTGACCACTGATTTGGTTGGATGGATAAAAATAAACAGTAAATTAAAAATTTTTGACATCATCATTCGTCCAAAGAAACTGCGGGAGATGCCGCAACAGTAACTTTTAACGGAGTCATCCGCTAATGTGCATTTCAATGCAACAATTTCAGAGTGTAAAAATCATTCGCCTTGACTGGCATTCGAACCCAGATCCCTCAATATCCGGTCGAGTGCTTTAGCCACTTAAGCTACCGATAGCTTAAGTGGCTAAAGCACTCGACCAGATATTGAGGGATCTGGGTTCGAATCCCAGTCAAGGCGAATGATTTTTACACTCTGAAATTGTTGCATCATCATTCGTCATAATTCCGAGGAGTAGTCTCTTTGACATCTGTTAATTATCCTGCTACCTTACAATATTTTCCTTTGCTCACAGTAGCTCCACTGTGACGTGATGCTTCATCACGCTCGCTCGTAATACACTCTTCCTCCATAATCCTTCCATCATGTTTCCTACAGTTACACTCATTAAATGAACTTTAATTGTTAAGGTGCCGATCAAAAGTAGGAAACTACATGCATTATCTGTTTCAACTTTTTAAAATAAATGTTTATTTTCTAGTCGTGTTTTTCGTGTTCTTAACTTGTATTGACAGTCTCAAACTTTACGAATAAATTGTGCTGTTATTATTGCCATCAATATTGGCGCCTACTCCTTCCTTCAGGTGCGCACGAAGAAACGGTTTCCCCTCACCCTTCTCCTCAATTCCCGCTTGGCCCCGGTCCCGGCACCACCAACCATCACCTTCAATTAGGCACCGGATTATCATCGAACATTCCAACATCCTCTTCACCTCACACCCACCCTGGAAGTCGAACCCAGCCCCCTTGCCGTGGGAACCCACTGAGCTGTCCAGGCACGCAGGTTGCCGAATTCGGTCTCGCCCTCCGTCTGCGTGCGGCGCTCCTCACGAGGAGATCTCTTGGGACCACAAGGAAGGCGGAAAGACGTGAGGCGACAAAAAATCTTCGATACGAGAAAAAAAATTGCGGTGAGGCATACGAAGAAACGCCCTACTCTCCTTCGTAGTTTTTTTTTCAGTGGAACTGCGTGGGCGGAGTGGGAGGAGGCTGGGAAGCTGGAGGAAGGACAGGAGCGGAGAAGGGTGGGCAAGTTTCGAGGGCGGTAGCGGGAAGGGGACCGTGGTGAATCGTGGCGAGCCAAGGAAGGAAGTAGTGCGTATCCAGCACGTGATCTAGAGGGTAGGAAGGAAATGTTTTGTCCATTCACGTAAGGTTGCGAGGGGGTGAGGGAAATAACAGAGTGAGGGAGCATCCCGACTTTCCTCCTCGTTAGCGGCATCATCCGCGCGCGGGATTGCGGCAGGTAAACAGGGAAACGGGAACACTTTTACTTCTCGGTATCAGAGAGCTCTCGCTTAGAGGAAATTTTATTTTCTTCACACTTGGTCGACAAGTTTTCCTCCATTTATTTTTTTCCGTTGTCTTCGCGACGTAGCACTAGATGTACGTTGTCCGATTACCCATCCTCCTACCGTCGCGAGTCAGTCTGCAACCGTGCAGCGGCTGAATAAGGCTCCGACTGATTCATCTCCCCAAAACTGGCACGAAAGGAAAACGGGTTCATCGGAGGGATTCACCGGCTCGAAAAAACGCTTTAAGTCTAGGATCAGCTTGTTCTTCCAATCTTTGTGAATAATATTGGCGTGGTGAGTCATTACAGGGTCACCTATAACAATTTTACAAAGTTGAGGGGAAGGGGGGAATGAGATTAAGGGCCATTGGTTTGGCGTTGTGTAATAGCGACGCCAAAAATTTTCATAAGAACAAATACCAGAACTCATCCAAGGAAGAATAGATCTCACGTATTAGGGAGAGGGTATTCACGTACTCGGAAAAATCAAAAATCTAATAAAGGCTTGCTCAAACACCATTAACATCATCGTTTTAGTCGTCATACCAAAACCTATTAAATCAATACCTATATGGCTTTTTTGTTAAGACAATTTGGTGTAATCATCATATTTAACTAACCTGGAAAAACGCATATGTTTTCCAGGTAGAATATAAGGAGATATTAATATGGTATAAGCCGTCTTTGGTAGAGGATTTTTTTCGATTCGATTTCATGAGACACACAAGAATAAAAAATGACGATTATCATTATTTAAACGTTTATTTTCTGGTTAAAAGATACTTTTTGGGATAATAATGGCCTTAGCCATTCGTTTAAACGACTGCAATAATACACTGTCTTTCATTATCATCAATTCTCATCATGTTAATCGCGAAAGGGGAACGTCAATGAATGAGATTATACTCTATTTGAACTCGTGGGATGCGGTTATTTATGAAGACAGCATTGATTTACACGCCAACAGTAATCTTATGTGACCAAAAACCACTTTTAACTCTTGGCCATTATTTTCTTAGTGCAACCGATGCTCTTAAATCGTCGGCGAGAGGTGCAGTCATTGGGAAAACGTTGTGTTTACCCATTACGCGGCTCACTATTACTCTTCCGGCTAACTGTAGATTATATCAATGAATGACCAGCCAAAAGCTCAGTAAAACATTACGGTCGTATGAAAATACAGCTATGCAGTTTATCCTGGCTTTAATTAGCAAGCAAACTTCATTTCCCAAATGTATAACTTGAAAACTACTATCTGATTCAATCTATATTCAGATTGTTTCTCCTTTTCATAAATTATTTATCCTTCTTAATTGGCAACATGTAATGACAGGCTGTGGATGCCAATTTATTCTTTTAAATATTATTTCCAACATTCTAAATTTCTCTTATATTTTGCCAATCGAAACTTGTCAGAATCATTTAGCTAAATTATAATTCTAAATCTAAAATAAAACTTTGTGGTGGTGTCGACAGTTCTAGGCTATTCCAACCACAAAGAAAGCCTTTGGTAGGAATCATGCCATTTCATTCTTATCTGCCAAATATTTTTTCTGGGAAACTTGGAGAACTGAACATCATTTTAAATAATTAATGTAAGCCTCAATGTTCATCTATATGTTCTTAAAAATGTGCTAAAATTACTCTGGGTGCCATGCATTAATGATAACTATACCTTTAGTGGAAGTATTATTTCAACTACATATGACGCGATGACCTTCTAGACAGTTGCCATGGAAATTTCTCCCGCGCTCACTTCGACACCCAAAAGACTTTCGTGTTGAGAAAGGACTCTGAATCACTTTGTTGGTTTCAAAGAAAGGAGTCAATTCCAAAGTTCTGGACTGATTTTTTCATTTTTTAAGAATCTAGACATTAAAAAAGCATGAAGTATAGTAATTATTACAAAATATTTTGCATTACCGAGGTGATTTCTTTCGATATGCTGATCGAACAGGAATTATATATTTACCAAACATCTCTTCTAAATTAATAATTCAATATACTAATTGCTTGCTATCGCTGATCTGCAAGTTAATCTTGGACACTAAATTTATCAAGGAAATTCTGATTCTGAAAAAATTGAAGACATATAATTCTGAAAATTTATCTTAAGTTACTTGTAACAGGTGATGACATCAAGAGCTTAGCACTTAGCACGTATAAATTTTATTGGGGAAAGAGAAACGAAAGTAGCATGTGAAGTGAAATAGTATGTTATTTTCTTCGAAATAGAAGTTTAATTCTTAAGGGGGAGTAGATCGGTAATAGTTTCTTTAGAAACGAGTTTCCTCTTAGCATTCTAATGAATAGATATGGACGATTATTTTCCACTATAGAAAATTGCAGCAAAGAAATGGAGTCATTGGTTGTGATGAATGGCGTCAAAAGACCTGAATCCCTCGAGAATTATGTGATGAAGTTGATGACCTGATTTTCCAACGCTCTGCGCAAGTGTATGCATCCAATAGCGATAATAATAGTGCTTCTATGAAGTGACTATACTATATCATGCAAGTGTCATATCTTCATAGTTCTGGCAAAGCTATTTCTTGTGAGAAATTGGAGGTGAATCATCGTTTTCATTTTTTCGAATTCTATAATTAGTAATCTTATCAAAATCAATTCAAAAAGTTCTATTGCTTTTTCTATGATTTGAGCATTCTTAAATCCTTTTCTTTTGTCTAATCATTTCATGCATTTATGTGAAAATGGTTAGCTACTCTAAAATCCATTCGCCCACAGTTATTTTTGAAGTACGTATACACCTGCATGCATACAAAGCGAAAACTAAGCACTCGTAACAAGTCATTCAAGCAAGTAAATCAATGCCTTTTATTTTCACTTCTCTCTCCAAAACTGTCCGTTAGTGTGTCTGTTGAAAATACTTCAAAATATACGAATTGATTCATTTATGAAGAGCCATGACTTTTCTAGTGTAGCATGAAACACCTTGGGAACTACCACATTGCAAGTTGCTATTCTTAGCCTTTAACTGAAATCAATAGATGTCATTCCAAATTAATTGAAACGAATTTGGATAGTAAGGATTTCTTTTAAACTTTTAAAGTGACGTCGCAGATTTGGAATCAACAAATCAATACATTTTGTAAAGCATAGGAGGGATGAATAAAGTTTACTAAATGTGACTCTCACGTTGGCACACGCTTAAAAATCCATTAGTAGATGAAAATCCCTTGATTCATCCTATCGAAGGATGATATCTTGAAGATTCGTATTCCTAATTTCACTCCTTTTATATTCTCAAAACTATTAGTAATATGGATAAAATTCCTTTTTTATACTTATAATTATAACAGATATTACACGATACAGAAATTCTCATTCACATTAAACCCTCCATATTCTCACAATATAACGGAAATACCTGGATTTTTTTGCCTTAACAGTCCTTGCGTGTGACTTAACATGTTGGAACTGATGCATGACCCAACTTTCTCGTTCAAAACTCGTTTTTGGAGCGGGCGGAAATACAGGGCTCTTAAAACCAAATGAAACAATCCGCCATTTCGGACCGAAAGATAATCCGTAGGTGTCTTACGTTAGTACTGGTGCTGGACTAAATTGAGCACGCCGTAATTTTTAATCACCTTCTTGCTTTCAACTCTATTATCGTCCTCCAGTAGTATATTTGATTATCGATCGTTTTTCATCAATTTGAGTAACACAACCACAAAAGCTTAAACACCTATGGACGAATTATTTCTCATTTCTTCTCTAAGGAAATATATTTTTAATGCAGTTTATGCTTATTTTAAAAGGTTACATTTCTTGCGTGATACATTTTATTGTTATCTTTCATATCACCAAGTAATTTCTTTTGGGGGGTCTACCATTGTCTATAAAGGTTCTATTTTTGTATAGAGAGAATGAAGACTATGTAAAATACTTTCTCGACGACGTGTTGAAAGAAAATGTGTGCAATCTATAGATATTATTCAGGCCGTAGATTTCTTCCAATGCGTTAAATGAACCATGCCTTTTTAAATTTTGTTTTCATTTGATGAGGACGCGGAGGTAAATTATCAAAAAATGCATCCTCTTATGGGCTACGAAAATCGGAAAAGGATGTTGTGGATTTTGGCCTCCAGGCATTCATGTGTAATGTTTACCATGCACTACTTGCGAATCAGTACGCATATAATGTGACCAATTTATTAAAATAACCAAATATTTTTCAAATCAAACTGCATGAGTCATCTAATCGTGATAGATTTGGTTATTCGCTTTTTAAATAAATATGTTGTTTTATTATGTCCACATTAGTGAAGCCAAGAGATTCAGAGAGAGGGATTGATAAATATGTTAACGGGAACACCCACAGATGAATGGCTTAAAGAAATTGACATTTTAAAATAAATAATTACATCCTCTTTCAATGAAAACTTCATGATATTAAAAATTGAAAGTAAAACTGAAGGGAAACGCATTTAGCCCTGCGTTTGTTTCACTTTCCCCGATTGAATTCTCCCATGAATGCGAAAAGAATTTCAGTTACGGAATCATGAATTTTTGTGAGCAATGGTGGATGATAATCAAAGCATGGAAAACTTTGCTTTTAAATATTTTAAGAAACGCTTGTGGTATCTTTGAAAGCATTTAGTTTTGGAATGCTACGGATTCCAATGCATGTAAAAGTGATTATCTCTAGTTTTGGTTTTCCTAATAATAGTACAGGGTCTTCATTTTCAAAAGGTAGCCTTTGTTGAAATTAACACTTCGGCAGATTTTGGTGTTTTGCACTTCCTTTAACTTTGTAGGCTTTCCCAATGACTTAATTCCTGGTATAACGTTATCTCATCTTAATTTTTCTAGGAATATTTCAGGTTTGGGCTATCTCCATCTAAGGAAGTGTTTGATAATCAAGCCAGGAAATTTATTTTGTAAGCAGGGTAATTAGTACGGGAATGATTCAAGCATCACAAAGCAAATTAATGGCAAACCAAATGCATATCACCGGCTGATTTGATCCCATGAGTTCTTTATTAGCAGCTGAATGAATTTTCAAACTTCAGGTGTTTTTTTAGAGTAATTCATCTCCACTAACAGAAAATCTACTTATTTTCGCCCCTGGTCATTCTCTCAACGCACTACTGATAGTCAAATTCCTAATGTTGTGAACCGTGACTGATTGCAAAATACAACGTTTAGCCCACACTTGCTTCTAAAACATTCTCTTTTCTCGCCGCACTTCTCTGCAACCTTTCTTGGAAAATACGTTCATCTTAAAGGCCATTTACCCTTCGGGTAGGAATCATATCGTTCCTGGAATGAAGGCTGAAAGTGGAGACTGACAAAAACCCAAAACACAACGCGAGATCTTCCTCCCGTGAACTAAATCACACCTCGTCGTCTCTCCGCGATCGGTGTGCACAAGTTCACCCGAATCGCCACCACGTCACGGGTAAACACGCGCGCTCCTCCGACCAGTCGCTCCCCCATCCCATTGTGCCCCCTGCTGCCCCACTGGCGGTGACCACACACCCAGCATCCATCCACCCGCCGACTACTTCCTCCTCTCCTGGATCAACCCCCTCTACGCCAAACCACACACAAGCGCGCGTGTTCGCATGTACGGATTCCCCATCCGTCCGACCCCGCCCCCTCCCTCTCACGCACACACAATCCCTTCTCCTCATCCTCTCCTCTCTCTCGGTGGCCACACCCCCCTACGGGATTGTCGGCGTCCTCCTCCATCTCCCCCTCTTCCCCCATCTCCATCCGCACGAACCCTCCCGCCGAACGCACCTCTCCTTCCCCGCCAATATATGCTTCGGCCTACCGAGTCGAACAGAGAGCAGTCCAAGTCAGGTGGTCGGTAGGATAGCGTCGCCGTGGGTCGTTTCACCGCCGCCGCCGCAGCTCCCCACGTGCCCCAATCGGACGGTTGTTTATAAAGGTCAAGCCCGGAGTTGGAAGAGATACGAGGTGCCGGAATCTACCGGAGATCTCACTCAGGAGGTTCTGTTTTATTCGCAAGAGGACCCCAGGCCAGGTCCCGCAGTCCACACCGTAGGATTGGATCTATTGGATTTTTTTTCTCCCGCAATCTCCAAGCAATCCGAGGACTTTAACCCACCAAGACTTGTTGAAGGGAGCCGAAGGAAGAACGGCAGCACCGGAGGATACATAATTTGCGCCATTTGTAAGTGAAAGTCCAATCTGCCTTGAACTCATATCCTATTTTAGCGGAGTTAGAGGCGGCATATGCAAGCTCTTTCAGTTCTGTTGGAGGATAAAGCCTGACTACAAACAGAGTGAATGAGATTGTCTAAGTTTTTTGGGGATCAGATATTTGCCATTATACCTCACGCCATAGTTTTTCTTGAAATGTCAAATATCCATAGTGGGGTAAAACTAGGTCTGTGTATGGTGGCAATAATTTGTTTGGAAAAAATGAACGAGATCGCGTATAACCAATAATAATAGTTTCCAAAATATATATAAGCGTATGTTTAACTTTAGCTTTTAAAATTAAGCTGATTGTTTCACGTACAGTAATGATAGACTACCAATAATATAATACGACGAAGCAAAAAAAACAAATCAGCTGAGAAAACATGTCTCGTTCACCCTGGTTTTTTTTGCATTAAGCAATTTTAATATCTCACAATTTCGATTTATTTTTAAATGTCATATGCCATAGTTATATCCTTCTTCTGTCTTAATCTTTTGAAATTATTAGTGGCAAAAAAGAAAACAATCCCGTTATAAATATTTAGTGCTTTTATTTTACTTCGTTTTGAGGACATTTATTTTTCTGTTTGATCAAGGATTAATTTCACCCCATCAAATTACAAAAAACTAGTAGGAATATAGCCAATGCGGAAATCAGCCTGATGATCGGTGCTCGCCAGCTAACTCAAAGGTCGCGGTTTCTACCCCCTCCCCCTCTCCCTAGACTCGGACCATGTGTTTTTCTTCGTGTCTTGTAAATAAAACCAAGAGTCGGATATATGAAGTAAATTGCTCACATTTATCTATATAAAATAAGGAAGAGGGTAAAACATACTTTCAGCAATACTAAGCTCTTCCGATGGGGCATTATATTTGGTACTGGTGACTACGATTCTCAAAGATAGAATTTGAGCACCGTGGCCTCATCGTGCTGAAAAGATCATTGGTTTGAGTATCCCGCATCCGAAACTTTCCATTTTTTGGTTTGCTGTTATCCATATTGGAAGGTTCCGGGTTGACTTAATGGTCTTGCCAATGTTTTTTTTCGGATAAAGAATTATCCTGCGGTAGTAAGATTTACCGATGTCATTTTTAAATGGCACGTATGTATAGAGGCATATTGTATATTACGTCTAAGAGGGTAATACGCACTAACTGACTCAAGGGGAAATTTTTTATTTAAATTTCCTACTTCAGAATTGACTAGGAAAAATAAAGGGCGACGAATGCGTTGAACTTGAATTTGAACAGATGCTTAAAATATTATTCATTTTAGTTGATAAGACAAATTAAAGGTCGGTAGTAGTTGATAGCAGTAGCATCGACCCCTATTGATATCATTGCTTCATTACAACGGTTCTTTCGAAAACCACTCTGAAAAAACAAAATTCGTCGTCTTTAACTAGTGTCACCCATTAACTCTTCGTCAGTCAATCTTCGATTAGCACCAGTCCTTGGGAGCATTATTCACGCTCCGACCACCACAAGGAACGCAAGGATTTGATTTCAAATCCGAGAGCCCTGCTCTTGTATTTCGGAGACATCAACGCGCGGCACAACGTTGGGCTGGGGTGATCAGAGTGAGATTTAAGAGCGCTTCCCGATTTCTCTACGCACTAAGAGGGAGGGATTGAGTGCAGACGGGACGAAGATGATGACATCGAAATTCTTGAAACCTCAACGGCAGGCGGGCGAGAGATAAAAGGGTTTTCTGCGCGGATTCTTCGTCGAAGTAATCAACGGCACGCACGGTGTTGCCCGAGTCCTCTTCGAGACTTGTTTCCAGTTTCTCGCGTGAAGCAGGTGGAGAGGATGAACTAGCGTCCTTGAAATATTCCCGCATAATTTGTTTTCTTTTATTTGAAATCCAAACGAACCATGCCAAACGATATTAATTTGATGATCTGAGTAGGATGAATTCTCACATCGAAAGCGAGAGATTTTAACTCTTTACGTAAGGATTTAAACGAGAACGAAATCATGTGAAATCTATTAGCCCTTTGTTTATTATGCATGATTTATATTTTAAACTATAACATTGTTTCTCATGGCATTTGGAGAGTTACTTAATTTAACCGAATAAGTACAATTCTTACTTTTCCATTAAGTTATGTATGATAGCACAGCATTTGAGAAAATTTTAGTGATGGTGGTGTATTATGCCAGTATTAAATGTTTTAACTTCTCTCCTTAAGTAGGTGTCAAAAAGGTTCCTCGCTTTCTTGTTTCGCATTTTCCGAAGAATAATATTTTTGTTGATATGATTTAGAACTTGTAAATGCTATACGTCACTACGAAATGGAGCATGTATCAAAGTTCTAATTCGTTTTAATGGTCTTTAAGTATAATCCAGTAGATTACTAATTTAATTTCCTTATAATGATCCATTGTTGTATTCTGTGGTACAAGGAAATTGTGTCACTTGATTGTAGTATTTCTCACGGAAATTATGGTATCACTCGTTTAATATTATATGCCCTTAGTTTGAAGTCATTTAAATTCACTTCAAGATATTTCTGGAAAGAAAATACATGGATAGTATTAAATAGCGGTCATCGTAAAATTCTCAATGATATCCTATTCTTTAAAAAACAATTTTTTTACTCGCTCCTCTTAGATGCGTTAACACTTTGATTCTTAATCGGAAGAGAAATTTGTGTTCAATCATGTGCAAAAATCACTGCGAAAAGAAAGTGAATATCGGACTCCTCTTCGTTCTTTTTGGGTGCAATATAACAATAGGTCGTGATTAGTATTCTCGGCTTCTGGTATTATTTATTATTATTTTCAAATGAGAAGAGACGAATACGTATTTCCTTATCCTATGTTTTATTTCACGAGGAAACAATCATCCATCCTGCCCATATGAATAAAAAATAGCTTATAAAACTATTATAGTAGAACATATTGGACTGCAACTACCTATGGTAATCTTTACCAAACATAAATGAGGATTAAACTAATTCAGAATAATTAAAGCACAAAATAATCCTTATGTTACGGAGCATTTTTTCTTAGATTGATAAATAGCTGTTAACACTTTACTTTGATCCGTTCACTCTCAGTGGCTTATTCATATCGATGGAAATCCTAAAAATATAAATATTTTAGCTTATGTCTTAAATACTTTAGAAATCCGGTCCAAGGAGAAATCAGTCGGATAAAAACGGGAAAATCTCATATCTTAATCGGGAACGGGTTTTAATCTCATACCTTAATCATCCGGGAGGAGGCTGTTTAATAGCGAAAAATTAATTTTGTTTAATATTTAGTACCTATTCTCATCTATGTTACAATACACATCTTTCATACTAGCAACTTCCTTTCCTTTCTATTGATTATTTTTTTTCTAAACGCTCCAAATGAGAGAACTTCCTGCGTTTAATTAACTAAGAAGAATTTAAGCTATAAATATTGATTAATTTTTTATTTTAATAGTCAGCTGAAATGTATCTTAGTATGATTTAAACCTTCATATTCGGCAATATATATATATACATATATATATATATATATATATATATATATATATATATATATATATATATATATATATATATATATATATATATATATATATTATTTATTTATTAGGCATTCATCGACCATGATTGCTGAAAAGGTAACGAATTATTTTGAAACAATGAACCTTGTGTAACGTGTACAGTCCATTGATGCAAAATCTTCCCGGAGAAAAACGGTCCCAAGAGATTGGATTTTTGAAGAGGCCCCTAGATTTGAATTTCCTCTCTGTAAAAATAATTATAATGGGGAATAAGGTATTAAAAGAAACGGAAAATAGTCTTATCGCCTTTCTAGATCCTAAATGAAACCAACTTCAATCGGAACCTTTCACATCGCCGAACACCCGTCTTCTTTGACAAAGGATGCTTCACCCTCCCCTCAACCGAATGATACCAGGAGGGTCGCTGGTACCTATTTTCCGGGATCCGTACAACTTCCTGTGTGACATGTCGAGAATGCATTATTTTTTTATTTCAACGTCAACACGAAACTAGTGGTCTTTGAGCGGCTTTTTATTTCATATTTAAAACCGGAAGCGAATATATTTAGTCAAGAAATTCATATTTTTTTCAATCGTGAGATCAGTGCAAGCTACAGTAAAATATTTGCAGTGTATAGTAATAAACTATATTAGGTTTACAACTAACATAATTTTGGCAGTATTTAACTTTTAAAATTATTTTTCCCTGTGTATTTCATTAACCACCCATTCCGAACTTATTCGTCGTTAATACATACGTTTACGGTCCTCCGATGCCTTCCTTCTTGTTTTCATGTGTTCTCCTGAGTGCAAGAACAACAATATGGTGAGATGCAAAGAAACCTGTATTAGCGCAGTTAGGCCGCCAAAGCCTCTGCGAGATCCCGAAAACGTCATATCTATGCCATCGTCCTTCGCCTTTTTCGATATCATTGCGAATGCTTGGGATGAACAGGGCTGTTGCTTTGTCGTTAGAAAGGTTCTCTCAAGTTTTCCTCTTTCTCAAACGTGTCTTCCGCCCCGGCAAAACAGCGAGTCTTTATCTTAAGCCACAATCTTTATTGCCATTCTCAATCCTTTTATCGGTCCATGGTTTCTTGCATTATAACTCCAATAGGTGTAAGAAAGCGTTTCCTTAATGATGAAATTGTAGAATAGTTTAAACTGAAGAATTTAGTGACATAAATATTTCGAAATATGTTGATGAAACGTCTGAATTACTGAAAATATCAGTCTTGCGGAAATGAGTAAAATCGAATATTTTTACACCTAATAAATAAACCTTTTTTTCCATCCCTCTGATTTTACCGTGTATCTTTAATATTTATGTCTCATTGTGATTATTAAAATTAAAGTCTTCAATGTAAACATGAACTGCGATGGGAATGCTTTCAAGATTGTTTTTACCGCGTTCATCATGCTGAATTCCAAGATTTCGTTGATTTTCCTGCTTCTTCATTCCACAATAGTAACGTAATTTCATCCAATCATAAACATGAGCCGAACAAAATAATACTGATTATTTTCTATTTCAATGGCGTTATAATTCCATGCCATTATGGTGACGAGGAAGCTAGAAAAAATCTATCGTGCCCATAGACATATAGTGAACGGCTTGTCACGCGATAACAATATACCTATAGTCACGATAGATTTTCTATTCACGCTTCCTGAAATTTCACTATTTTAAAATTGAAAACGCTCCATCATAATGCTTTGCCGGAGCTTCAGCCTCTAAGAATTAACATATTTCTCTAAATGGCACCAGGCGAACGTGTCTAAATCGCTATTCTTATGTAATATTTCTTACTGTGGGAGGAATAACAATGATTTTCAATTATAATGGGTCATTTCCGTACCGCTATTACACCTCGAGTCCCTTTTTGTTCCCGAGGGCCCTCCCGGCGAAAGTTACAACACAGCTTTCTCCTCCACCTACCCCTCCTTCCGCCTCGCCTGTATTTTAGCGGTTTGCGAAAAGCATTCTTGCCGGGCGGAGAACTAACTCATCGCCTCTCCTTTCGTGAAGATCCCCATGAGTGGTGGACCGTTATCGATGACCGCCGATGAATTTATCCATTGCCTTCTTAAATTCAAAAGTGTACGCTCACGATAGTAAAACAACATTCTGTCGTATCATCGTTAACCTCCCGTCATCATCACCACGGGTTATAAACCCGAGGAATTGGTTTTATCAGACCTCCTCTTTGATAGCACCTCGCGCTGATATATTTCATCACATCCTCATCGTTTAACCTTGGACTTAACCATAAATTCTTATCTTCTACATTATGTTACCCTCTTCAGTTATGTTCCCCATTAAACTCTCGCGCCTCAGAATATTTGCAATTAGTTTCACTCCAATTGTGTCTGTATCAAATCAAATTCAAGAGACTATATAAAAAATTAATTTTAGAAAGATATTATATAAGATAGTAAGGAATTAACAACCTCCCGTATAATTTTCAAACCTCCTGGAGTAAGTTTTGCCGTGGGCGTTGTGCGGTAACATTTGGGAAATCAGGAAGCGTTCTACATCCGACTTTCTAGGATGTAGTTCAGATCGAGATCACTGCTCACTCCTTTCTAACAGTTATATGTTTATCTGCAGTGTTGAGGTAGGTTTATGACGGTGATAAATAAGGCCCTGAACCTTCCTTCAGTATTACACTCCCTTCGAACTTTCGAACCATATCTTTCACTGTAAAAGCGAACTTTGGTCTACATCATTGTCTTCATCATAGTCAATCTGTTGCAGAAATGATATCAAATGAAAAACTCGAACGTCTTTTAGAATTTCAAAATTATTTACGCGATGAGTTCAATCTAAATATCGCAATAGCCCCCCAAATCAGTGCGAATTCATATTGCTTGACTAGAATACAACTGATTTCGCTGTTCCAGTTTTCGGTAGCGAGCATAAATGTGCTGGATTTTCTCTTATTTGGATGTTGGCACAACCTTCGAGCTCGAGAAGCTGAAATACCTAGAGCCGGCGTGCTTATCCTCATGATTAAAATTAATATATTCTCAATAATTTGCATATCTTGGGTTAAATCGCCGTTCTTGAAATATTTTACCTTATTTTCGCTAGCGAATGTCCCATCTGCCCTCACAATCCAGCGTTATTCTTGCAATATCGCCACCAAAATGCATCTTTCACCCTATAAACACACAGGCTAAGAGAGCACGAGGGAGAGGAGCAGAACGTAAACAGAATCCCCGGTGGATCTTGTGGGACAGCAATGATTACGGATGGGAAGGTTGGATAAAAGAGGCTAGTCCATCGCATCATCGACCCCTTCCCCTTCAGAGCACCGCTTGCAAACCTCCCCCCATCCTCCACCCCACAACACTCCTCATCCACCCGTCTTTGTTCTCCTCCCTGTTCCCTTGTCACCGCTCAACGATGAGGACGAGAAAGGGAGGGGCAAGCGTGGGGAGGGAGGAACGAGGCAAAGGAGGTCATGGAACTTAGACGGAGAGTCGTCGCCACCCCCTCCCTCCTCCTCCTGCTCCTTCCTCCCCCTTGGCTTAGGCCTTCCTTTCCCTCGCAGGACATCCCAACTCGCGATCTCAATGTACACCAGTGTCGGAAAGCCAAAGAATCCACGGCTGACACAGTTGCAGCCGATAAACGCCCCACGCGAATCTTAAAACTCGCATTCAGGGAGCTCAAACAACCGGTGGATTCAAACTCACGGCATGGTGCGGAATATATTAATTCTGCGACTTGGGCGGGAAAACCTTCCTTGGGAATGCTTTCGGTGGAGGTCGTCGCTTGGTTCTCGGACTGGGGAGGGAGAGAGACAAGAAGTCAAGTGCCGGTTTTCCTCCTTCGGGTATGATGAAAAAAAAGATCGTCTCACATTCCTCGCGAGCGAATCTCAGAGCCTGTTTCGACGGATTCTTCTCCTCGTCTGGGCACTTCGCTCGGCTCGGGGATCGAATCGGGGCGAAAGGCTTACGTTCGCGAGCCTCGAGCCAAATTTGTTTGCATTCCGCGTCTCAAAATCGGAACTAGGAAAATTATATGTAATTTTTGAGCGCTAAAGCTATCACACTCAGGGGACACAATCTGGAGAAAAATTTCGCAAATGGCGATCCGTAGTCCCAGATTTATGGTTTGCTTCATTTTATAAGCCATGCCCCAAGTAAAGAAAGTGCTCATGAATACATGATGTTCTAATTTTACATATGGTCAGTTTTAACGCCATCTGTCATTTTTCTTGGCTGTCTTCTCTTTATATCATTCATATTTCATCCTTAATTATGTGTATTCATCAAATTTTTGCTAAAAGATAAAACTTCCATAGATGATGTACGAGTTTTCCCTCCCAAAATTGATACGGGAAATCTGCCTTCTTAACTTTTTCTCATCTGAGGTCATTATTCTCACGTGCCTTTATGAGTATCAGGGGGAGTGATCATTCATTTACGAAGTCCCTGACACATTTTTTTTCTTTCGTGATGGCGTGCAGATTGAAAATGGTTTCTAAGGGGTCATAGGCATTTCGTGCAACCACCGGAATCAATCTAATTGTCTAACTCAGAGGTAATCATTTTTGTATTTCCTCAAAATACCTCAAGAATCGTCAATGGGTTTTTCACTCATTTATTTGACAAGTGGCCACACTGTTACCCCGTCATTTTACTAGCGACATAAAATTGGTTTTACATTGATTTATGTAATTATTCATTAGCTTTTCACGTTAATTACGTCAATTTTACACCTGCTTATGGAGCATATCATATCAGTCATATTATCAGTCAGAGATTTCATTGTTTAGTAACCATGCCAATAACCAAATTTTTCACACAGCCGAAACTTCGCAAACAGTCGAAATATTAAAAGTGAAACTCCACTCTCTCCTCCCGATCCAAGATCACTCCCTTACGGTGGTTGTGTAGGCATTGGATTAACCGTGGTCTACTCAATTTTTTTCCTCGTCACGACACGACGGAACGAATCGAAATCTCGAGCACTTGAGGCCGAGAGGATCAGGCGTGAAGTTGAAGGCCGAGGGAATAATGGCTCAGGAAAGTGTCGGGGCATTCGCAATTCTTTGCGAGCTTGGGAACGCCACGTGCACCCACGCGAACGACATCGCACCTGGATCCCAGCAACGCTCTTAGCACTGAGGTTATGAGATATCGAAACGAAGAATTCGCAAACCCGCCTATTCGACTCGTTGCTGCAATACCGAGAGCTCAAGTCAACTTTGATCTACGGCGCAGACAATTCAAAGAGATCGCGTACGGCAAGAATAAATGACGACCTTCAGGGGACGACGAGTTGTCAAGCCTGTTCTGACTCTAAGGCTTGTCAATCGTGTGCTTCCCCATCATCCCGAAAATTCCAAAAATCCAACACAGCAAGCATATTTATGCGCTAAATTCTTTTATACTTTTCAATCACGTTGGGTTCAAATTAATGCACAATTTTCGTTCTGTGCACATTTAACAAGTGAACGTGTTGAACTTTACTACCAGGATAGTTTCTCACAGTTTACGTACACGCAGTAGTATTAGTAGTTGTAAGGGAGGCGACCGACAGCAGAGATCATTTGCGCCATTAGGGATGGACAGGAAAGGATGTAGGATGTAGGAAAACCCGGCGTCGGCATTAGCCTACTCTTAACGAAAGTTTTCAAGAGGTCCGCAGCTTAACGTCCCAACCGACGAACAGCGCACTTACTCAAAGTGTTTACAACAAAGCACCTCAATTAAGAATCGCGGTACAACTGAAAAATATCTGCCTCCGGGATTCAAAACCCGAGCACTCTAGGTGGGAAGCCAGTACGTTAGTCACCGCACCATCACGTTCGCTAACATACTCGTTCTTTAGTAACGTGATAATAGGTTTGATTTAAGTATTAAAACGTCAGGCTTCCGATACCTACATTTGGATATAAAAATGATATAAGTAGAATTAAAAAGATTTTATAAGTAGAAAAAAAGGATTTTCTAATCCAAAATAAAATGAGTACTAGTAATCCGCAATAAGATAAACGATGTTCACTGCATTTTTTGCCACTAGAAATAGCTGCAGCTCGATTACAAGAATTCCATTTTTGATAACCTTATCAGATGAAATATAGTACATAAGGGAGAGTGGGAGAAGGAGTCAAATAAATGTTTGAAATCTATTGAATACTCTGAAATTTATACGGTACAACTCTTTCTGGCATATTTTTAAATACTGCCTGATCAAAACAATCACTGAAGATAAGATCAATGGAAGTAACTATGGGAAAATGGGAAAATGATGCGTATAAGGGCGAAGAAATATGCGAACATGAAATGGTTAGCCTCTATTTTAGGGCCTTTCTACTTCGAACTTCGGTTTCATTCCCTGATATGATGACTCATAATGAACTTCAATTCCATCTCTGAATTATTTTGTCCGAATGTTTCCTCTATCTGGATTATTTATTCCTTCAAAAGGTAATTATTTATCTCAGATACGTTTTCAGAGATATTTCGCCTTTTTATGCATACCACATACATATTCGCCAGGGTTCAAGGATTTCCGAAGTTTTTTGCCCACTACAAGGTGAAGTAAATCTTTTTCTTGTGGTCGTGACTTTGACGCTCCTTGAAAAAATCGGTCGAGTCCTTACGCTGTTTTTTACCTGTTCATATAAATTTATGTCCGTGGCAACAGAATACGAACATTGGGATACAAGGAATGGATTTATTTTTTTTTACCTTTCGGCATTGAAAATGATTTTTAAATCTTGATGGACGCTGTTTTCTCTCTTTCTGAAATGCGAAGATCATTTTGATTTTTCACAAAACTTTCGACAGCCAATAATACTCAGCACTACTCAATACTAAATCTCCTGGGGTTGGCCACCGATCGTTAAATTTTTCAAATTTTCAGAGAAACTTATGCATAAAATTTAAGCACACCAATTATTCTATAACGAATTCATAATTTTGACTGACCGCAATGGATAAAACCAGCAAATTTGGTTGTTGCATATACGAGTATCCGTACTCGTATTCATGAAAACATAAAATAGCTGATTTGAAACTTCATACTTATTTATTTCTGTAAACATTCGAATAAAATATGGAGATAGTTCTTTCAGCTGAGTATGCGCTTAGAGAGCCACGAATGTTCACACGAATTGAGGAGAATTTGAGTCGTTCAGCGGAACGACCGAGGGGTTGACAGTCACATCCGGATAGACGGCATTGAATAGAGCAGTGGAACCACCAGTTTCCGCCAATCATCAAGCCATTTGGGTACTTTCGCCGCTCTTGCGAGAATTAATGAAATTATTATCGCGCGTCGTAATGCATATATGAGTGTATACCAAGGAAACGGCTTCGTTGGATGAACAGAGGGGGAACATGTATACATGCGCGATATTAATGGCAGAATTTTAATACGCGTTATCCGATAGTTATGATAACGTCACCCGAAAACGTCAACAAGCAGATCAGCTAGAGTCAAAACAAAAAGTTAAAAATGAAATAGCTTGAGCAATACGGTTGATTGAATCTTCGGCCGTTCATTTATATGTACGTGTATGTTGCGTTCATAAAATGTATTGAAGATTCTGAGAACTGTATTGGGATTGTATAAGGAATTCTGATAAATATCATCAACACGATGGTAAATATTAAAACTGTATGGTAGCCGATTGGATCATAGTTAACTTACCTCTACCTCTCGCTTTTAATCCACTGTCAAACACTATTGACAAACGTTTTTCGAACCCATTGAGGAATGATATATGACCATAGAAGTGGCTTTTCTGGTCCAATAATGCTGAAGATTGAGTTCATATCGCACCTTATACATTTGATAAAATAAACTTAACGTAACGAAACCAGATGCGTGGGCAATGCAATCCTTTTTTACGCGAACATTCTAATCTCGAGGATAACGGTAAGCAATTTATTATTGCTTCCGTTAAAATTGGCCATCACAAATGGATGGTCTTGATGAAACACATTCAGATGGTTTCCCATCAAAATAAACGCTCGAGGTAAATTAACATAGGCTTACATTTCAGCACCTTTTGCTTTGGCTCTCAATTTCCAAACCTCTCCGTTGCCGAAAACTCCACCTTGGTTTCGCATTTATTATCCTTTACGAACGGAATTAGGTCACGTTTTAAACCAGAGCGAAGGGTCTCTCAGCTTGAGGGGATCTCTAATTGGTGATGCGCAGAGGCGATACGTGAGAAATGCTTCCTGAACTTAAATTATTTACGTAAATTCATCATTGATTGATCAGGGTAGGGTTGAGGTTGGGCATTAAAGTCTTGTTCAAGGGCATGATTCTAACTCATGACCTAGTGTGCAAAGAACTGGATACCTCTGGTCGATATTTTATGCCTGAAAGATGCCTTGGGAACCTGTGCTCGAGCATTTGCTGAATGATTTCACTTACTTGTCTATTATTAAATCATAAGGGAAAGAGAAGATGACTGCTTCTCCAGCCTGAGTACTCATAAATGAGTTTATGACTTATGTAGGGGCTGATTCAAGGAGGATTCAACCCTCCCACCCTTGGAAAATATTAATATAGCTTTGATAAAACTGAAAATTAACATTAATTCATCAGCCTTTATTACGTATTATATGCCCGATATTATTTCTGGATTCCCGCTGTCCCCAGGACGTAAAATTATACACTACAGAGTTAACTGCAGTCCCAAAAATTAGTAAGAGTAATTTCAAATGTAACATGATATTCAAATTTCTTTGTAGATAGAATGTTATAAAATTACTTTTGGCCACGTATGAAAATGTCCATTCCCCACGTGAGAGGTATCCAAGGGCCGCTGCTGCACTTACATTCCAGTCTTTCGCGGGCGATATTGCCAAAACGCAATTTTGGCAATGTCGTCCTTCAAAGTGTATTACGTCGCACCATTTTTCATACTGTATATTCTGTTTCTCCGAGCAGCCACACCTTTCCGGAGAAGTGCAATCCTCAGCAGCGACAATCATGGCCTCCGGGATGATGTCCGCCGCATCCGCCTTCCGCAACGGCCCCGGCCACCAGCGCCATTTCGGCTGGCAGGACTACACCGTGTTCGGGGGGATGTTGGTCGTATGCTCGATGATCGGCGTCTACCACGGCATCAACTGGCGCCAGGTGCTCGCGAAGTGGTTCGGCGGTTTCTCGAGGGCCCCGTCAAAGGGAGGCCCGGCCGGCGGCGACGCGGAGAAGGGTACGGGCGGGGGCGGTCAGTCCTCCGGAGAGTTCCTCACGGGGAACGGTAACATGAGCACGGTTCCCGTCGCCCTCTCAATGTTGGCCAGGTGAGTCTCCCCCCCCCCCGACCGAAATTGAATCTCACCAACTCCTTTCTCTCTGTCCACCCCCTCGGGGCGAGAAGGCCGATCGACGGTTTCCCGCCCTCGATAGAGAGAAGCAAGTTGGAGCACTCTCCTCTCTTAAGTATTTCTCATTAAGTAAACACGTTATGATTCTTTCTTTTTTCAATCTCCTTAAAATCCAGGTCGTATTTTTTTTCTAGAAGTCCCGGGAATGTGGAATTCGAAGTATATTGGCGATAATTGATGCGTCAATTTAATGGCACAGTTTTACTTTAAGAATTCGCACGTCTCCATGAATTGAAGGTGAAGTTAAAATGTATTTGTCGAAAGAAGTTCATAACATTTTCATTGAAGAGACCCGGGTATTTAGACAACATCTGTTCATAGACGAATGCAGTGCCCCGCCGCATTTAATAGAAGACTGGCATCATGAATATGCTCGTGTGCAAACTTATTGCTCGTCCATGTATACCCACTTATGTATGCTTTTAAACGTGTCCCAATTCTATTCATATTTATCCGTGAACTCAACTGACAAATGACAGTTGCTGCACAAGGACATAACGTAACACATTCCAGATGCGGGCTTGAATTCCCCGAGACCTTCAATTTATTTTGGATACATTACATATATATATATATAAATATATTCGGTTTTCGCTTCGTAAGTAAGTTGGCGATAGCGAGTTGAATGCACCCAAGTGCTCGTCTTACTTACGTTTCTTGCATACAACCTAATGTATTCCATGGCTTTTTAGTTTCTTCAAACCTTAACCTATTGTCAGCAAATAGTTATCTTTTTACAAACTTGATATTCAGTTCTAACCTTAAAATACTGCGAAATTGAGGTTCCTTAATTATCTTATTTATCAACAATATTAAACATCTTTGGTTTAATGTAAAACGTTGTTCTTTTAAACAAATTAAACTTAAGCTAAGAATAGTTAGCGTTCTTTCCTTCTAATGTTTTCGATGTTATCCTTAGTGCAAATTTACTGTTGTACATAGAAAAAGGTGATTAGAAACATTAACGATATGAATGTCATATACGTACGATATGTACGATTTATATTTTGATATAAAAAGCTGGAGTCCAGTGAGAAAGAGAAAGGTCGGTAAATGGCAACTTCTAAAACTATTTCCTTATTTGCTTTTTAGGGAAAAAACGAACTTCAAAGACTAGTATAATATGAATACCATGCCAACGTGTTTTAGAATATTTGAATTTAAGCTCATAAAACATTTTAATTATGACAAAATAGTGGATACTCGTTTGCCATAAATTATTTTAATCGAGCAACGCCATCTTAGTATCAACTGGTCACAAACTGGAGACATGACCACCTTATTTTAAGAAACAGTGCAAAAAACCTCTCTCTGATGTTATGCTCATGTTTCTGTAGCTGTCAAATATCCTACTGTAATTTTGAAGTGCGCCTTCCCAAGTGCGAAACATGACTTCCCAAATAATCTTCGTCCAACGGATATGACATATCAGATTTGCGTTCAAAGATTACAGTCATGCCTTTTAACCACCGCTCGCCGGTGAAAACTTTTACGAGGCGTAGCACTCAGGCCAGAGAGTTGACCCTCATTAGATGAGTGCAGATTCTTCGAACACGACGCACGAAACCCAAGATCCCAAACACCCCGCTAGATAATGAATGAAAAAATGAGATATCTTGATAAGAGCGTTCCTAAGATGAGAGCACGCGTGACCTACATATGCATAAATCTTCAACTCCAGAAAGCCACTACGAGCGACAAGGCAAGGCAGCCGTTTGAGGGCCCTGACCTATTTCAAGAGAAGCTCCAACCGTCTTGTTTTGCATTTAATAATGTCGCTTTGGCGGTGAAGGACGCTGCAACCTGTTGTCGGTTCGCCAAACTGTCAATCGTCCCTTCGGATTTTGAGATTTCCTGCTAGCAAGTGGTCCCGAAGCTAAACGTCGCGCCGCGCCGTAGCGGTGAGTGGACAAATTTCTCATGCACGTCCTGCTCTCCCCATCCGTCAGCCCGGGAATTAGCCAATATGTTGAAATCCACTTCGTCCGATATATTTGCTCAAGCGGCTCCCCAATTCACCACGTCTCCGTTCTATTAATATTAAAAACTTTTGTTGGGACGCGTTCGGAGAGATTTTTGGCCGATCCGAGGGTTCATCAAAAATTCGGTGTAGTCATGTTGACAGTATAATGACGCTAAATCACCGCCTCGGATGGTCGCCACTCTTTTCGCGAGGCGACTCCGCGAGGCCGTTAAACGACTTTCATTTCCCTGTCACTCACCCATTCCTTTTTTGCCATTCGCCTCTTTCTACCTTTGATTCGGAACTCTTTTGAGATGAAGAGACGTTTTCAATTGAGTGGGCAATAGAGAATAATACAAATCCAAAGAAAAAGCAAGCGGTACACGAATCCAGGCTGAGCATAGTCTTTTTAAAAATAAAGTTCAATTAGGGTGATGGGCAAATTTTGAATGAGGCTAAAATGAATTACGTGTTTCTTATTCAAGAGCGAAACTCTTTCCTTCTGGCAATGCATTTCTGCATGCGATAAACCATCTCGTAAACCATTTATCCGCCTACCTGAGGGAGCCGCATGAAAGGTTTTGATATAATGTAACGAAATTTTGCTTTATCTATTTCATCTGTTAAAAGAGAGACGAATTATTTCGATTTTTTTTGTTAGTTGCCAAAGGTTTTTCAACAAAACTGCGAGTTGTTGGTGCGTAGTGTTTTTGAACATTGCAGGGAAGCATCTGGAGGTTGTCGTCGACATCTGGAAACACATTTAATAATCATCGGGGAAATAAAACAAAAATTACGTTAATTTACGCCACACGCATCGCATCTTCTTTGGGCAACGGTGAAGTTTCTGTATTATCTGAGGAAGGCAATAGATATTACTGACGTGTTTTGCCATTTCAACTAAAGGCGGAACCTCGCGTGAACTTGAAAAACTTACTGCCTTCATCCAAGGCTTTTCCACTGCTCCCCGATAAAGTTTTTTGTTAGAATACTTTTGAAGTGGGTTAAGGATAAGCCCATGACAAACGTTATTAAGCATAGCTAAGAGACTCAAGGTGCATTTTTCAGTCATTTCTTTGTCAAGGGAAAATGTGTGAAAAACTTCTCCCGTAAGTTTGATAAGGGTTGACAATGAAGAAAGCTACCGATACAAAATGAGAGAATATTTTTCTCTCAGGTCAAACGCGGGAAGCAACCATAGAAGTAAGGTTCCTATTTTATAAAGCGTTAGGTATCAGAATTTTTCATTTAAACAGATGCTAAAATTTTCGCTCATTCCGCTGTTTTAAACCCTTAAATAAAGGTACTCGTGAAAGCGAGAGTATTTTTTTTTATTTTTCCGCCTACTCCTCCTCTCATGTACTCCTTAATCTAAGTACATAGTTCAGGATACGTGAACGGTATACTGGCGGTTAAAAAACGCATCTGGAGCGTGAATCTCTCTAGGTTTTCAACCCCTCGCTTGGAAACACGATTAACTTCAACTAGAAATGTCGAATGTCAGCCGAAGGTCATACAATTCACTGATTGCTCAGTACTACTTGAGAAATCATGAGCATTTATTGATTAGTAATATATATTCGTTGACATCAGGAATAAGTGACTACAAGTTAAAACTTTGTAACATTATTCGGTTTTTTCATTGAACACCTTTTTCCTTCAAATAATGCATTTCATTTGTATCATATGACGCCATATCCGGAAGTCAGAACCCATGTCACATTATAAAAGCAATGTATTTAAAATGTCTAATACCTTTCACTACGTCGGTTGACTGATTAGATGCTATCGGCGCTATTAATTGTTTCCCTCTCAGCCTTATGCATGATATCCACATGGTTTCCTGATTTAATCAACTCCTTATGCAATCGTAATTATGGGCAGTTCCCATCCATGTGAGGAGCGGGGCGTGCTTTCACCACTGTTGTCCTCTTTCCCTATCCTCCTCCCCCGCTTCTTTTTTCGCCTGCAGGAGCTAGGTGCGACTTGAGAAGGGCGCGTGCGATCGACCTTGCTACCGTTCGCGCCCTTACCAAGTAACGCGGAAATTCTGGAAGGGGATAGAGTGGGTGGAGAGGGAAGCGATCAGGTAGGGAGGAAGCCAATCAGTGGTGTGGGAGTTAAGAGACGCGCAACGGAATCCATTTTTCCTTACGATGCCCAGAACAAAAGTGATTGGGAAATATTCGTTTTCCTCGTTAATTCCTTTTTTTAATGAAAGGTTTTCAAGGTAGCCAGAGCTATATAAGATAGGACGGAAGCTTCGACTCGCTCATTGTCTCTCCGTCGGGCACTCAGTCTCAGCTTATCTGTCAGCTCTTCTGATCAGCCCGCACACTTTACTTCGTACTCTTTCAGATCAAAGTTGTGAATTTTCCTAGACTAGTTTCTTATCTTATCAACTCTTATTTGTATCAATTACAATATTTAAAAAATGTTTAGGTACCATAGATCGTTCAAGGTTGTAATTTTTCTTTGTGAAAGTAAACATATCGGGTTTCGAGGCGTGAAAATGAGAATAGGGAATTTGTTTTTGACTTTTTAAGCGCAAGAGGTAGCAGAAGTGCTACGGGCGCGATTGAGGAACTCGGTGTAAATATCCCGGCGACTTTGATTGCCGCGGATCGACGGCGATCCGCGGCGAAAACTTTGAACCGAGAGCAACCTAATTTTTCGTCTCCAAAATGCTTTCGGTTTTAAGAGAATTGAGTTTCAACTACCGACGTAACCTGGAAGAAGAAAGTAAGTACCTACTTACAACTTGCATGCCTGCATGAAAAGAAAGGTGCATTTAAAATTATCGAATAAAATTAAGAGCGAGTTATTTTTCAACAACCATCAAGATCATTGGGTTCAGAAGGAAAAAATCTCATTATTGAACCAATGTCTGTGTTATAAAGTTGTCTCCCTGTCTTCACACTTTTTCATTCCCCATATGGGATATGAAAAACTTTAAATTTCTAAAGTAATGATCAAATGAAATAACATAATTGGGAATTCAAAGTGTTCCCTGGATAATTTACTTATATTTCTTCGTAATCTCTTACAAGTATTACTCGTTTTGAGATGAATTTTTACCGTCGTCATTAATACCATTTTTGGACTGTACTTAGCTCTAGGTGGTTCTGAAGACTTTTTAAAGCGACGGAAAACCTTAATTTTCCCTTGTGTATTTGTTATTTTACTGGTAGCCTTCCTATTTATTTTGAACTTTCATATTTTATGATTTTATATTGTGCGATGGTTTTTTGATGGGAGAAAGGGAAGTTATTTCCAAGGGAAAAGAAGCTTAATATATCGACCTACAACATACTAGCCTAATAATTGTTAATTACAGTTTCCGGTATTTCATAATATAATTTTGTGTTTTAATTAAATATCCTTATATATTGACAGAGATGAAGACGGCTGAAATTTTTCACAAAATATAAATTTATTGACGACCTGTTTCCAACTAGTCTCTTCGTATTCCTTTTGTCTTACCCTCCTCCTCTACAAACCCTTAACCTGCACCCCCACTTTTCACCCTTTTTTATCCCATCCCCAGAGCTTCGGTTTTTTCCACTCACCTAACACCATCCAGCACGTGGAGACACCCTGGTTTCCCCACCTCCTATATTTAAAATATATATGTACCTCTATATTGGACCTCTATAGTGAGAGCTTCACTTGAAAATGTTGAGTGGAAACTGGTCATGAATAAATTTTTATTTGGTGGAAAATTGTAGCAGTCCTCATTTCTATTAAAATGGAACTACACACCTGAATCTGTAATATATCCTTATAAATTCTTGCTCTTTTTGAAATCACTGTTTTTAATGAAACCTTGCGACTGGATTTATTTTTCTTGCAGTCTTAACAGGTTTGCAGATTAATTAATACATATTTAATAAGTGGATTATTAAATTTTTACTGGAAAACAGAGAATAAGTCAAGTTAGGCAATTTGCAAAGTATTCAATTAGATGAGCATGCTGGTGGTGAACGTTGCATGCTTAAATAAAGGAATTACTATAACATTCCCAAATAACGTGTCCAGGTTTCAATGATATTAGAATTATTCACTTAATTCAATTTTGCCTGATGCAATGTAATCAGAAGAATTTAAGTTACATTCACTCTAGCCAACCCACTAAGACACAAGCTCAAAAAAATGGAATTTATGTCTCCTTTTTAAATGCTTATAGTTTTTTCATGTATCATATTAAATGGGAATATATTTCTTAAATCTACAAAAATCTCGTTTCCTAAAGTTTTATTAAAGAGAACCTTTTACCAGCATATTGGAAGACTGTAGAAACTTCCAATAAATCACTCCTCCTTGTGGCACAGACTGTTAAATAAAAGGCATAAAATGAGTGTAAGATAGTGTAACACCCTTCAACAAGAGCTTGTTTGGTGAGAATTTAATTGCAATATTTACTTACTTCATCATAATTTTAAGAAGCAAATGTATTCTTAAAATCTAGCTGCATCGTATAAATATTAATTTCAGGGCTTAATTTGTATCCTATGATTACTTCATTAAATTCAAAGGCAGTTTATTTTGTTGTGCAAATTTTAATTGTTGATCTAATATGCCCTTTTATCAAGATTTTAGGCTTCTTAATTTATTTCTAAATGTTTTCTGGCTAACTTAAAATGGCTATAACTTACTATGTGTCAGTAACTTATGATATCATTAAATTAACAATTTATTTTAATTTCCCATTTTAGAACACTCTAAAAGTATTTCTTTGCCTAAGGCCATACTTGCATTGGTTTTTTCACAGCTTTCTGTCATCAATTACTCTCATGGGACAACCTGCTGAAGTGTACATGTTTGGAACTCAGATGTGGATGTTTGGATTGGCAGCATTTTTTGTCGTACCCATAGCTGGTTATGTGTTTGTCCCTCTTTTCCACAAGCTTAGAGTCACATCTGCATATGAGGTGAGTGCCTATCTCATCTAAAATTACTGCATTTCTTAATTCCTGTGAGTTATTCAAAATTTAGTAAGCCATTACATTATGAAAATATTAATATATGTATTTAATAGTTATCGAATCCATTTCTTTTCAGTACTTTGGCCTTAGGTTTAATCGTTGGGTGCAGCTCATGGCTTCATTGCTGTTCTCATTCCAAATGGTAAATTATATTTTTTAATTTCTAAATACCCTTTTACCTTCATGTTCCACAACTCACATTCTTTGAAAAAACTTTCTATGCTAAGTTTTTTTTCCAAATGTCCCCCCTTGTTCAATTTAATGAAACAGATAAAGAATTTGGTACTTTCTTCTACTATAAATGTCCTGAATATTCTGTAAGATATTGAAATACCTAAGAAGTTTTTTTATAATGTATCAAATATTATTGGGATAAAATATTAGCTTCATAACCAGATGTTATGACCTGATGTCTATAGTTTAAAATGTTTAATCAACTGCTTTTTCCTTACAGGTGCTATATCTTGCCCTAGTTCTTTACGCTCCAGCACTGGCCTTACATCAAGGTAGGAACTATTCCTTTCCTTCAAAATTGCTCCATAATGTTTATAAGACTCACAAGTTTGATATTTCTTCCTGATTACCTATGTAATGTATTTGAACCATTGTGCTAATTGTCAGTTTAAAAGTAGCTTAAGTCATCATTTGCTTCTTTTAATGAATAAATATAGGATGAAATATAAAAATGTCCCTAATATATTAATACGATTATTTCTTTAAATATCAAACCAAATTTCACCTCAGTCACCTATAAAGCAATTTGAAAGTTTTTTGTGGTGTATTTGGTGGTCAAAAAACTTCTACCGTTATTGAATGAGTGCTGGGGACATAACGGGCACATTTTCAGTTAATCAAATATGGTTTGAAACCCCTTTCTACCTTGAAACAGTCTAAAAAGGGTTAAACTTCACATTATAGAAAATATTTTCATAAAAAAGAGGGTTTTGAGTGTAATAGGATTGAGAATGCCTTTGCTTTTTTGCATTTAACTTATGCTTTGCATAGCACACATTTACATATATGTCACTGTGAATTTGTTTGGTTTAGTTTATAAGACTCCAATTGTTATGTTTTACATTTACTTTACAGTTACTGGTATAAGCACTGAAATTGTAGTGACAGTGATGTATGTAGTCTGCATTTTCTATACGACCCTAGTAAGTTTCATGGCATTTTGTTGAAATAAAATGCCTAAAATTCTTTATTATGTGGTTACTGTATTTTATGGTATGCTTCAAAAGTTATGGCATTCTGAAGATATATTTTTTATTAGGGTGGCATGAAGGCAGTGGTTTGGACTGACACATTCCAAGTGGCCATTTTGTATGGCTCTATGGTAGCAGTTCTCATAAAAGGTACCATTGATCTAGGAGGGATTGCTACTGTATGGGAACGAAATGAAGCCTCTGGAAGGAACATATTTTTCAAGTAAGTGTCAATATTTTTGGGAAACATAATAAGTCTGATATATTTTTAAACTTGGTTTTCCATCAAGCCATTAATAGAGAAGCCCAAATGAGCATGCAGGGCTCTTCATAAGTTGTTTCAAATATAAAATTACTTAAATTTGCACAACTTCCTTGTCCTATCCAGTACAGATCTTTATTTTATAGATATATTTTTCTTAATGTGCAATAAGACTTCATATAAAAGCACCATAAATTTCAGATTGTTTATGAAGGAAACAATGGTCGCCTATACCCTCAACTCTTTTCTGAGATCAATATAAATTAAAACATACTACCTTGATCAAAAATTTCCCGGAATTTATTCAGAAAATTAAAAATACAAGTTTATTCATCTAAATCTATATTGTCCCCTTCAAAGTAATCCCCATCGACTGCAACACACTTATGCCAGCGCTTGATCCAATCCTCGAAACATTTTTTATATTCGGTTTTCGGTATGTCCATCAGTGCTTCCTACGATTTTTCCATTACTTCCTCTCGGCTGCTAAAACGCGTTCCCCGTAATGGTTTTTTAACTCGATTGAACAGAAAGAAGTCACAGGGAGCCAAATCAGGTGAATTCGGTGGCTGTTGGATGGTATTTGTTGCATTTTTCGTCAAAAAATTACGAATAATGATAGCACTGTGCGACGGTGCGTTATCATGGTGCAAAATCCACGAGTTTTCTGCCCACATTTCTGGTCTCTTTCGGCGAATTGCTTCACGCAAACGTCTCATAACGCCCAAATAATACTCTTTGTTTACTGTCTGGCCTTCTGGCAAAAATTCATGATGCACTACACCGTTGTAATCCATGAAAACCGTCAGCATTGCCTTCTTTTTTGACTGAAAACGACGTGGTTTTTTTGGTCTCGGCTCATTTGGTGAACGCCATTCACTTGCCTGATGTCTGGATTGCGTGTCGTACTCATAAACCCACGTCTCGTCTCCAGTAATGATCCTTTTGATGAATGTGGGATCGGATTCAGCCTCGCAAATCATGTCTTTTGCGACGTCAACACGGTCTCTTTTTTGCATGAAATTGAGGTCTTTTGCTGCTACACGACGGAAACCCAAATCATTAACCACAATGTCTTGGGCGGATCCATAGGCAATGTTCAAGTCCTCCGCTATTTCTCTGATGGTTAATTTGCGGTTATTGACCAACATTTCTTTTACTTTATCAATTTTTTCACCGACTTTCGATGTCGATGGTCTGCCACTGCGTTCATCATCTTCGATTGACTCACGACCACTTCTGAACCGCTCGTGCCACTGGTAAACGACCGTTTTTTTTAGAGAATCGTTGCCGAAACACTTTTCCAACATTTCCAACGTCCGTGCGCCACTAAATCCGTTTTTTACGCAAAATTTAATACAAGTTCGTTGTTGCAAATTTAAATCCATTTCTGAAATTGTAAAAAATCGCCAACACACACAGAGATAGATGTACTCTTGGCTACGTAACTTTTGCAAATGTCAAGTTATGACACTAAGATTTAAAGGGAATATCAACAACAGATGTACCAATTTAACAAAAAAAAACAGAACTCAAATTGGAACGATGGGAGCGGCACACGGTGGTTATTCCGGGAACTTTTTGATCAAGGTAGTATATATATTTGGATTTTGAAATTGAATCCCATCCTCTAAAAATTATGAACTGCAAACGGGCATACTTCAATAACTTTAAAAATCTTTTAATCATTACAGAAATGATTGACCAAATGATTTTTTTTCTCTCTACTAGTTGGAATCCAGATCCAACAGATAGGTACACCATCTGGTCTGTTGTGTTGGGTGTTGGATGCCTTCACATTGGCACATATGGAGCAAATCAACTTCAAGTTCAAAGATACCTCTCTGTTGCTACTGTGGAACAAGCCCGAACGTGAGTACCTTTCTTATTTTTAACTTTATTTTTTATCTTTATTTTGCTACTGTAATTATCATTGTAAAAGTAAGAGATTGTAGGACATGAAAATCATCAAAACATAATGTAGCATATTTTATTTGTGTCTAATTTCAATATTTATTCTTCAGGATGCTATGGATCAATGCTACAGGGTGGACTTTGGTTTCCTTATTGACTGTTTATGCTGGCATGCTTATTTATGCTGCTTACTATGACTGTGATCCACTTTTAACAAAGGTAAGAAACATATGACTTAATGGTGTGGGAAAATGATCCATATTGAATGGATTACAGAAAAGCAGTGGGAGAATATGTAGTAAATTATGAATTAACTATGGCCCTCACCTCTCTTAATTTAAGATAATTATGTATTCCCTGGATAGGGTAGTCACTAATATGGCAGAAAGACTTGTTTCTTCCCCTGAATTGTTACAATCAATGAACTAACTTGTATATCACAAGATCATGTTAAGCATAATTGTTTGAGTCTTCTCATATTTAAGCTATGCCACTAATCTAATGGATAATTTATTGCAAAACTTTATCTTCCCAAGATTTAATATGTTACATATATACTCACCATTAACAATTTTGATTTGGTTAAAACTACAATGTTCCCAGGTAAAATTCTTTATCATTCTTTATTATAGGTGATCCAAAAACCAGACCAGCTATTTCCATTGTTTGTGATGGATTCGTTGGGTGATTTCCCAGGCTTCCCAGGACTTTTTGTCTCCGGAATCTTCAGTGCTGGCCTTAGGTTAGTCTATTAGTTGCAGTCATTTTTAAAGCATTTTCAAAATTACAAATGCTCTTAATTAATTTAGAAACTACTCAGCAGACTAAATTTGACTTATCAAAGGAAATATTTTAAATTGGCTGAAGGCTAGAGAAGATGAGGCTTTGAGGCCTTGTCAAATTTTTTTTATAAACATCACTTAAATTCAAATTTAGGTTACAAACAGAGTATTTCATAGGTTAATATTTCCTAAACAAGGAATGGTCTTACAATTAAAATCTTATAGCACCATATCAATTTGAATAAATCTAGAATTTGTCATTTTTTCTTGCAGTACTGTATCAACAGGAGTGAACTCCTTAGCTGCAATCTGGTTTGCTGAGTTAACTGGTGGCTCTGCAGAAGGCAATCTTTCAAAAGGATCTCAGGCCGGGAGTGTTCCAAAATCAGCATTGCTAAATTTCCGCTTGTCTGAAAGGGCATCTGCCCTAACAGTTAAAGCCCTTGCTTTGGGATTTGGTCTTTTGTCATATGCTGTTGTATTTTTGGTTCCTTATATGGGAGGACTTGTACCAGTAAGTATTTTGATTAATGAGCCTTACTGCTTACATAAAAAGAGAGAAATTCATAGGATTCAAATTGTTTTGTAATTTGCACTTTTCAGTGAGTGTGAATGTAGATGAGATTTAGATTTTTGTAATATCTTTGATCAAGTTCCTCTTTCAGTCATTCGCACTATTGTTTTGACATAATATTTGTTTTATTTCAGGTTGCCATTTCACTATCAAGTTTCTTTACTGGATCCCTTTTGGGGGTATTTATTCTTGGAATGTTTGTTCCAGCAGCTAATTCCGTTGTGAGTACCAGCCTATCATGCATTATATAGCTTTTAACTGACCATTTCATTATAATTAGATAAAAAAATGTATGCCATCAGGAATTTTGCAGGTCAATACATTATTTTTTATCAAGCTGATCCCTTCAAGACTACATGCTAATAATATAATTTTGGTAATATTTTACTAGAGACTTATGATAAACATAAATCTCATAAGTAAATTCAGGATACCAAATTTACAGATATTAGTGGGATGAATTTTCTGTTCATTTCACAATTTTAACAGAAAGCATTTCTTTAACAGGGTGCTGCTGTTGGGCTATTATCTGGAGTAAGTATTGTTGGATGGATGACTGCTGGTGGGCAAATATCTGTGGAATCTGGATACCATGTATATGACACCCTACCAACTAATATTGATGGTTGTGCAAGTGCACTCAATATCACAATTCCAACAGTATCATCACAAAGGTCAGTATTTAGAATTATTTTACTAAACTAAAAATGATATAGAGGTGAGCTTTAATGTTGAATTGTCCTGAGAGTATTAATATGCTTCAGATCAGAGCAAGTTACCCAGCAAGAACATCATAGAGGGTTATATGTGAAACTCTTTTTTTTAATTTTTGGTGGAAATGTAAGGTGGATCCTAAGGTGGAGTTTATGTGGATTCAGTCATGAAATTCACCATATTTCCAATTGGAAATCTGGAAATTTCCTAATGGGAGTCACCTTAATTCCATCTAAAACAAAAATTTTTTTCCTGGGATCCACATGAAATTCCCCTTTTGCCACATAAATTGTTTTATTTCCATTTCAAATTTAAAAAACCGCAATGATATTTCAAGTTCTATGAGTTGTTAAAAATCAGACTTAGAGAATTGTAAGTGATGCCAATTTAGCTTTAATTTACGAAAATAAAAGTCAGCCATGACTTTTTCTTTCTGGCATCTTACAATGGGAATTATATTCTTTATTTTATGCCAAATATTCCTCATGGTGAGCATTTTATGCCCTTATATTTGAAAATGCACAGCCTTGAATTATAAATATATGTAAGAAATCATTAAATATGTATTAATTTTTACATCAATAAGCCATCCATAGACTTTCACATTGTTTCATTCAAATAAAATCATGGTTCCAACACAGTACACTGTTTTTAAGAATTCAGAATCTGTTGTATTGATGCTCAAGATAGGACTGGAACAGTGTTTGAAATTATTTACAATAGGGGTGTAGTTTTCAGTAAATGGTCCCAGTTTTCCTGTGCAGATTCTATAATAATAGATAGGGTGCAATATTTGTTATAATAAATTAATATTACTCTGCTCCTAATTCAATAAATAACTACCGGACATATGATATCTGCATTGAATGCACATCCTGATCCTCTCTCTCAGGAATATTTTTTTTTTCATCTAGTTTCAAAACTATGACAAGCAATTCTTAATAGATAAGAGTAATCATTTTGGTGAAGCAAAACATCAGGTCTTTGTTGTTTTTATCCTAAATAATAGCAAACACTTTGAGGATACCATAAAGATTTTTCTTTATATATACCCTGATGAAATAGGGGTGCATCAACTTTGCTTATAATGTTGTTATTAAATGGTTAATTAACTATTATTTGTTACTATTTATTAAGGCATTTATAAACTATTAGAATTAGTTTGGTAAAACCAGTCCTTCTAATAACAAAACAATTATTTCATTCGATCTCTATCCATTATTTTCTATATGCGAGTAAATACTGCACTCTTTAAGTTAAACATATTGCATTGAATTCTAACAGAGTGTGAATCTGGATTGTGAACCAACTTTAAATATGTAGCAGTAACTTTTTGATAGCAAAAGATACGAAGGGCAAGGTACTTATTAATCTTTATGTACCTACTTATTTTATGGTACATCCTTTCAACAGCAATTATATCAATAACTATCACTTGCTATAAAATATTTAATATTGTGCTCTGAAGTGTTATAAGCCATTTATGTCACATTTTGAAAAAATTTTTTTAATCCCAGTCGATTCCTTTTACAAATTTTAGTGAGGAAGCCTTTGCATTATACAGGGTGTCATACCTGTGGCACTCATTTCTCTCAACCACAATTACGTTTGGAGTTGGTGTTTTGGTCAGCCTCCTTTACACATGCCTTCACAGTGATGAGAAACCAGCCAAGGAAATGATAACTGATGATATTCCACAAATATTTAAACCATCAACCCCACAAAAGCAGGCGATTCATGTTTATGGTCTCACAGCAAAGGTCAAGGGTGCAACTACTATGGAAGAAGAGGCAATTAGAAGCAGAAATCAGGTGAGCGGGGCATGTACCCCCCTCATTGAGACCTCTCGAAACCTCTGAGAATATGATCTCAGAACTTATATTGTGATATTTCAACTGTCATTGCATTTATGTTCATTGCGCAAGTTAAATTTCCACTGATAACTGCACTGATATTTAATGAGTTTGCATGTAATTTATTTCTAATACTGCAGTGAGATATAAGCTAATATTTATAAGAGAAGAATCAGTGGAAGAATAAATGAAATTTGCTGCAGTTAGATGAATAATGAAAATTCAGTTGTGCAAAATATATTTGTGCAAAAATGGTAGTATATAATGAAACAGTATTACATGGTAGGTACCTACCTACTTACATATGCATTTTGAGCAGTATTTGAATCATGACAAGTTGTTGGAAAAGTGATAATATATAACTATTTATAATTTAACTAGATGTATAACATATATATAAAAGTAAAAATTAAATTTTCAAGTAATACTAAAGCAGTAAGAAAATATACTATGTGGTATTAGATACTTGAAAAGTTAATATGCATGCATATATATGGAAAATTTGCACTTTCATGGAGTCAATTTACTATGCTGGAAGGAAAAGTGATATTTTCATATATTAAAAATACCCCATAATTTTATGCTAAATAATGTGAGTCCAAGACTTTGAGCATACAAGAACTTATTTAGTAGTATTATGCCATCTCAGTATAAAGCCTGAGCCAAACAAGAGCAGAACATTGAAGAAAAGCCATAGCTATGAGTAATTTATCTTGCTGTTATTAGCTGTGATACGAAGATGATCTGAATCTACATGTAAATATTGTACAAATAGTTTTTATTTAGTCATACTCCTTAAGTCAATTGATGTGAAAAAAGTTCCTAGATAATTATTAGAATTTCTATTCTGTATACATGTGCTTTTGTGGTGTTTTGTGAGTGTTGTACATATGTGTCTGTCCGTCCTGAAGAAGCAGTGATGTATTCTGTTCCTGACTACATTTTTAATATTTGTTCATGTTCATTGAAATAAAAAAACAAACTCTGTGATACCTATTAAATATAGGTAAGTTTTATAAATCTGTCCAATTCTTCAAGCGGGAAAGATATATCAATTTCCCACTTTTTAGAGCATCTGCTTGGGATTTTTTTTGTTGCCTCAGCTCTATGTCAGTCTCATAGATACTACACAGCTTAGAATAGCTGGAAAGTTGTAAGCATATCAATGGATGAATTTAATTTTCCCGTGACGTAGGGAACTTCACCAAGATACACTACAGTTGAAGTATGGATTACTGTTTTCTCACATTAAAAGTGATTTCAAATAAGCATCTTTGTAAAAGCACCCTGTCATTATTGACTGACTTTAAAGCCTAGGTATTTTAATTATAAATAGGTACTTACCTACTAGATATAAGGTCCATAATTTTTTATGAATAAAATCTATATCAATATAAATCCTCTACTTTTACCTTTATATGAACCATGATCTTTTGAATACTGGATACCATTACCGCGTTCTTGCTTTGGATGATAGAGAATTCTGACATTTACTGCCTATGAGGAATCCAAGGTTAACACTAAAAAATGAAAGCCAATCAGGGGGTAACCTATGGAACTGAGTAACAAAAATATTCCACATATTTCTACTCTATACAAATCCTTCCAACAATACTTAATTCTTGTCATATCCTCCTTTCGTACCATTCAAACAAGTAATCGATCAAAACTGTTTTTTTAGTTAAATGGCTGAAAATGGTTGGTTCAATGGTTAACAACAACAGAGCAAGCAGCTCAACTCTGACTCATTCAACAATGTAGCATAAGGTTTCATCTTAATCTTGAGCTAACAAGTTGAAATTAAATCTTACTAGTTGCCTCTTTCTCTGATATTTGTTGAACAGATTCTCCAATTCAAAGGAAATGCCAAAGGCTTCTTGTCTACCTGTATTGTTTCTTAAGATATTTTGGCTGAATTCCAAAATTCTACTGTAAACATAACTGTGACCTGGAAAATAAATGCCTAATGAGCTTCTTTCAGTCTGAATTCAAGGACTAAATCCCAAAATTACCCATTGTGTTGATATTTTCTGACTGGAAGAGCAAAAACACTGCAATAAACAAATGTTAAGAAGTTGAAGCCTAATATTTCATTTCACATTATGCTCTACACATTAAAATTTTGTAGAACTTTCTCCAAAAGATATGAGTAATTATTATTTTTAGATGGAAGATTAGATTAATTTCCATCAATCTTTGATGCTTAATGCAACAACATACTTTCAGCCCAAGAAGCGCGACAGCATGCCCACCATCTATATTACTCTAAAAGATGAGTCAGAATGCAATTAATTTTTTAGAATGAACCTAAGAGAACTAAAATATACAGTCCCCATTACTCAAGGTATTTACAAAACTAGTGGCAAAAATAACAGGGAAGTTACAAAAATAACAGCATATATGACTGATTTGAGGCCTAATGGGTACTTAACTACTGAATGGTGGTTAATAATCTCAACTATCCATACTAAACTTTCAAGAAAGCTCCAAAGAAATGTTTGAATAGGGAACCACCAAACCTTTTCAGCTGATTATAGTTCATTATTTCAGATTTATGATAGAAGAACCAAATGATATTGCTAAGCAAAGATGCTGTTTGAAATTGACTTTTTGGTGTTCAATCAAAAAATACACATTTACACCGAGCTAGGCAGCAGTATAGTAAAATATATCTGCTCCTAGCATTCGGGAGGCCTGGGATTTAATTCCTGAGGCCGGCTACTCTGATCATGGTGAACCGTGGTTTTCCATGATTGTTAAGGCAAAAGTCGGAGTAGTACCTTTTTCAAGGCCACGGCCAACTCCTTTTCCCTTAATGAAAATATTCATTATCTGTCTCATAGTGGGTCGCAGTAGTCCAGGGGTACTGACCAGGGGGCCCACGTTTGATTGCCAGGCAAGCCTATTTGGGCACTCTCAGCTACACCCAACCTTTATGATTTTTCAGTTACCAGATCTCCCAGGGAAAACATAACTGGCACAGGGAAAGGGACTGGCCCCCATGCCCTGAAATGAGAATTTCACTCGCTATCAGGCTTAGTACTGGGTGAACTCTACCCTCACCTACCAAACTTCTTTCCATTTTGATTACTGAGTGTTTATGGGTCTCTTACTTATTAAATGATTAAGCATGCTGTCACAAAATCACTCTTTTAAAAATTTAGAGAACAATGATGTAATTACATATCTGCCTGCATGATGTACCTCCTACACTATATCAAAATATATCCATTATATAAGTTTTATAAATATAATGGTAATAGTCAATTCTAAATACAATGGTCTCTACTTCATGATTCAGCATGTGCAGATAAATTTAGCAGATGTTTCTAAAGCCAACTTATAGAAGAGGAACAAATCAATATAAACAACAAGATTAGTACACATGCTCATATCATTGGTGGGGAAAGATCTAACCTTACACAAATCCCTATAATAGAGTGTGAAAGTCACATATTAGGATAGGTATAATAATTCACTTTGTTGCCTTCAGCTTCTCAGGAGGCATTTGAACCTGAAAAATAACAAAACTTGGCTGGAGATAAGGGTGTCCAAAGTTACTGGGAATTGAATTCAAGCCCTCTGGTCAGTAACCAAATGCTTTACTCACTAGGGTGCACTGCAACGATTAAGTACACACATTGTACATTATATAAAAAAATGGGGTGACAAGCAAATATGAGAATGGCATGCTTATATCACACTTCATGGACCTCCTTCCTTGCGAGAGACATTACTCACAAAGAAATCTTGTACTTCCAACTGCATATTTCCCAGAGAGTGGTTGATGGCTTCCTTAGGTGGCCATGAACTTTAGCACTGGCTCCTGAGAGTACTTGGTTTTTCAAGTCAACTGGTACTCTAATTAGGCTTATTGAAGCTACAAATTCCTTCCAAACTGGGGAAATTAATTACATCTCAAGAAGTGATAAGTTACTGATTTTTATGGAGATGGCAAATTACATGAATTATTGAAAACCTAAAACAAATCCCTATCACTTAACCCCAAAACCTCAAATAATAAAAATGTATTTGCATCATTGATTCCATTATACAGTGATATGACATACCTAATTGTAACATGCTCACATGTGAACAGTGTTTTGTATGCAGATGTTTTGAAACCAGAAAAATAAATACATTCCTAGACAATATGAAAATAAAAAAATAAAGAATGAGTAAAGCATACTCATGGCCATCAATAGTTTATGCTATAAAGTAAATATACAAATATTAAAAACAATTATTTATTAGGATGAAGTGAAAGGCACACTAATACCATCATACCTACATTGCATATAACAACCTCATTAAATATACATTAAATTTTCAGCTGCATTCAACTTAAATTACTTCTTATAGGACAGCTTCATTCCTGAATTATTTCATTTTTTCTATGGTAACCACAATACACTTTAGAGAATAATAGTCAGTCAGAAATGGCAATTACTCATTTTCAAAATTTTCCTAATCCTACTAGATGACTAAACATTAAACTGAAAAAAATAGACATTTTTCAAAATTTGTTGCACCATGGGTTAATTGATTGAACTACTCTAAAAATGGTGATGATGTCCTGATAAGATGTATTGTTAAGAATTGCTGTGATAAATATAAATATGTAAAAGTAGAACTGTCTTTCCCTGTCCACTGATGTACTATATGTGTTGGTAGTTTTGGAGGTTTCCACCTATGATTTTTACCAAATGAATATACTGTGGCATCCATTTGTGTTCAGATGCTAGGTATCTACTAGGGAAGAATAGCTAATTACCTGTGGCAGTGAAAAAATTATACTCATATTGTGCTACTTAGTGAACAATGAAATATTGAAATGTCAGGGAATCACCACTTATTACAAAAACTTACTATTAACTTATTGCGAAAAACCTGACTCAATAAAGGAGCTGTGCTGTGTGATTTAAATATAATAGGATAAAACCCCCTATCTAGTGCTTTGAAACAATTCAATCTAGTCAAGTCAGAGAGTTTCAATGAAAAAGTCACTAAAAGTTTACTAATATCAAATATATGGTGTTAAAAATATATCTAAATTTGGATATAGCCATATTCAATCAGATTAGGAGGGATGTGTACTGTATTTCATAATTACAATTAAGTTGACACCTGTGCACATCTTCTGTGCCTCTTTTTATATCTGCAACTTTGTTTTACTTACAATTAGAAATGGTACTTTATCGAATTATTTTTCAATATGCTGAAATCAATAAAATATTGTGAAAAGGTCATGATTTGTACTTGCACAAAAATTATCAGCAAAGTTTTCCACTAAATATTTTATGAAAAGGTATATGGACCTGAATTATTTACTATTTAATCTACATCAGCTATAAAAGTACAAATCTTATTATGTGTAAGTAGACAATCCTTATTTAAAAGTATACAATATGTATAGTATATGATAAAAAAAGTTAGCATAATTGCACCTATGAAAGTGTAAGCAGAAACAAATGGATCTTACCACAAAAAAACAAGTGAAAAAGTAGTTCCAAGGCTTGAGCAGTGTTATGAAAAAACAAAGAAGAAATTAGTACATACAATTTCGATAACAAGGTACCAAGAGATATATTCAACGCAAAGAGCTCAGTACTCCATATCTACCTGATATATTACAAAAAATAATCAATAATGCAAGTTGAAAAATCAAAGGCATGCATTCAACCATAGAGAAAGTAATAACTATTGGCATTATGGAAGCCGTGATTACTCCACCAGATATCTGAACTACAGTGATTTCTTAAAGTCACAGAACATACAGAAATCCACACCTCCGAATAAGTTCTTTAAAGGAAAAATGTATACAGAAGCCAGTGGAGTGTTCTGTAATAGAAACAAAGCATAGCTCTGTATACAGAATAGGAATCCTCTTGCTATCAATTAGATTTTCCTTTTATTTTCTTGGTGTAGTGCACATATTTACTTAAGGTCATATGGCTCACCGGACATTCATATTGGCTTCACTATTCTCAATAATATCATGCTATATAATTCCAGTTGTGTTAGTTAAGCTATTTTTTAAATATTGTTGATTCTGTAGGGATTAAGTAGATTGAGAAATGGAACCAATAACATTAAAAAAGAAATGAAAAAGGTTATGAAAGTAAATGAAACTGTTATTGCATGATGTTTTGGAGCATTAGAAAGAAATGAGGAGAAAGATGTGGCAGAAAGTTGACAGTAAACATACAAATCCCTGGAAAATTTGCAATATAAGTGAATCTGGTAATGAGGCATAGTAGGGTATGATTAAGGAGTCATGACCTGAAGTCAAATAACATTTTGAATGAGTACATTCAATTTTCCTCAAAATATTGTCCAGCAACAGTTTGTTCACAAACTTCAAAGGTAATTATTTGTAATCATGGCCATTACAAATTGTAATTCATGTTATCAACAGGTTGTCCTTAATGAATGTTATTTTGCAGTATTGGATCATGAAAAGTGTTAACTATTGATATTTACGCCCATTATTTCAATTGCTTTGATCATTGCATTATACTCATCACCTAACCAATTCAATATTCAATAAACACAATAAATTTATCATCCATCCCTGCATTGATGGCATCCAGTTTCTGTGTGAGCAACAGAATATCATTGAAATATTATTCCATCATAGAGTAGTCACTCAATTGCTCTATCTGGAGCTTTCTCAATAAACTTAATCTTTATGGGGCTCCCTTGTGATTTTGGGTTATGTGAAGCTTCTAACTAGCCTCAATCCACTGATGTTGATCATGTTGTCTGAATAACTAATGTATTTATTTAAATCAGTATTAATCAGTAGTTTAATACCTCACACAATCCAATGCTGTGATTTAACAACAAATGAGGTTACCACTTCAGGATGTGAATTTGTAGAGAAAGAAACTCTTAGAAAAGGTGTCCTGGATGTCTCTTTTGTCATACAAAAAAGTGGTTGTATATGATGTGGTTGTGGTTTGCGTGATTTTAGTTTTGTACTCCATTGTTTTATTCCTGTTTTTGTTCATGGTAAATAGTATGGCTGAATTAATGAATGTATAAGAACTTGCACTTTAAGTATGAAGAAGTAGTAGTTCATTAATGACTTAAATTACTCATTTACAAGATCATCTTCACAACCAATAGGAGAACTTCAGAGGACTCTTAGAATTTATGATTTTTGCATATGATAATGAAAATTATGTTGTAAGCGTAATAATAATAATTTATCTGTCCAAGTACCAGAGAGTAAAAAAGACAAATTGCATTTTTAGTAGAGGACACATAAAATAGGAACGACCAAATTTGCAAGAAAAAAGATATTTACTGGTGCTATAGAGCATTCTTTTCAGCAAGAAGGATTTCAGCTTAAACTTGAAGAATGTAAGGAATGTTCAAGTTTTTAATTCAGTTGGTAGATTATTGTTAAAAATGAGACCCATATTACAGGGCCCGAGGTGAGAGTAGTAAGTGCATTCATAAGAAAGATGTAAGTTACCTTACAAGTGCTATAAGTAAGTGCATCAACATTGCCAGAAAATAGTATCAAATTCTTTTTTACTAGTGCAATTACAGTAAAAATATAAATACACGGAAGAGGCAAAACTTTGAACTTCCAGAAAAGGGGAAGACTTGTGGTATCATAACTGACATTAGCTATCAAGCATGCACATTTCTTTTGCAGTTTAAACACAGAAACAGTTTGAGGTGAAGAATCCCAAAGTAATGTATTAGGTAAAATATGAAAGCAAAAAAGACCATAATAGATTAAATGGAGAACATTATCAGGAACAGTAAAACAAATAATGCAGAGATGAGCATAAGAAAACAAAATGAGTTGAGTATTTTCAGAAGACTGTCAGTATGAGAATCCTAATTAAGTTGAGAATTTAAGTTAATGTCAAGAAGTTTGGGAGATTCAGCCTGGGGAAAACGTTTTCCATCTAAAGAAATATTTTAAACTATCGTGGGTGTATTTTTGTGTGTAAATCTCATGACTTGTAACTTAAGCTCCCTTCTTCACCATAACAAAAGATCTACAGGTTTAGATATATATTACAGTTAAATTTTTGTGCTATAACTGAGACAAGATGCACCAGGGGGTTACCCATGTCTTGTTCAAAGGACTTAGGGTATGCCTTCTATTCATACATGTGAATGGTTACAACAACCCTTGAAAACGAAACCTTATATTTTTATGAATGAATCATCATGAAGGAAGAATAATTTACACTAGACTCAAGGATGAAGGTTATTAGTGACTGACCTACCTTATGGGTTATCTTAAATAAAGTCCAAAGAGCCTTCAAACCATTGAATTCCAACATAAAAAACATTTTCCACCCAAATTCTCAGTGTGCTTGTGATAGCCTATGAACTTTTACAAATTAGATTCTGAGTGGCTTGGATTGCAAAAGGAGTGCTGTTTGCAATGTTTGCACTGCTAAAGTAAGCAATGAAATAAAAATCAGCTATTCTTTACAAAATATTTTTAAGCACAACTGCTGGCTGCCAGATGAAAGTGGTGTATCAGTTTTCTGAGTGAGAGAAGGATTACCATTACGGAGCAGGCTAAGTAGGGTAGATGTCTGTAACATACTGAGGAATGCTTGCATAGTCGGTTGATAGATGAGGTTTTGGTTTACAACTACGGAACAATATTTTTGAAGAGTGTTTACTTTTATTGACCAGGAATGAAGGTATTCATTGATTGAATGCTCAGATTGATTTTGCAGTATTGAGTTCTAAGTTTGATATCAGTTTATTCTTATGTTCAGATTAACATTTTCATTTGAGGTTTCTTTGTAAAGTAGAAAAAATCGAAATCAAAATCCATTTAAGTCCAGGCTGAGGGCATTGTTTGTTTTGTGAAAAATGAGTGAAATTTTTTAATGGATGAATGAATATAGGAAATCATTATTTGTGTGATATGACTTTTTTATACAAATATTTATGATTATTCAGCAGTATTTAAAATAATTTAAAAATTAATACTTTTACTTAAGTTAACACAAAATAACATAAATATTAACTGATAAATGTCTGATAAGGTAGGCCAATATGTCAAGCATCTTCTGATCTATTTTTTTACTAAATGCTTGCTTCCAGTGTAGTTACTATTTAATAACCATTCAATCCTTAATCCACAGAGTCCAGCATTTTTTATTTCCCAGATTATTAAATATACAAGAAAATATTTCAAAAACCTCTAGATTATAAAGGTAATTGTAAATTGGTTATCCAAATATATGAGGTAGCATTTAACACTTTTGTGCCAAAAAATTCCAAACCAACTAATCTTTTTGCTTATGTTTCCGCTGGAGCTTTGGAAAATGGTACTGGAATTATTGTAATTATAGTTTTTTCATTCAAAATGCTCATCAATTCAATGCTTTAAATGCTATCTGGTCTAATTCATTCCCTCATACTATAATTTTAAATGCCTTTCCAATTTCTTGTGGTTTGTTTTTATCTTAAAGAGTTACTTTTCAACTGTAACTTAAATATCTGGAAGAGATATAGTACACATTTTTACCTCCTGTGAAAGTCTCTGAGTTCTCTCAATTCACATCAAATCATCCCTTCTTACAGAAATGGGCAAAAATACTAGGGTGAGATAACAAAATTCAGTATTGGAAAATCTTAGTAAAAAGATACCAACTATGTTGTACTCTAGGCTCTAAATTGTGCTAATGAAATTAGTATGTATGTTCAAAAAAGATATATTTTCAACAAAGATATATGGTAGTAGACAAATATTTGAGAAAGATTGTTGACCTGTCACACAGTACACATTAGATGAAAGAAAATATGGTGAAAAAAATTTATTCAACACTGACTATGTATTATTGATAAATTTTTTCTGTATTATTATTGAGCCTTTCTCAAAATAAGATTTCAAAATTAATGCTATTTCTCCTATTCCTGCAGTTAACCAAAAGTTTCACCCAGTGCAATTTTTTCATGTTGTGGTTAAGAGCTTGAATAAGACATGTTGTAAAATGGGTGATAGTAAGTAACTATAACTTAACAATTTTAGTTCTTCTCTCAACTAATGAAAAATGATATCATGTATATATTTTATAGCTTCTTTTCTGTTTGATGAGTGATTTTCATGAACATATATTGCCTAGAAGTATCTGGGTGAATGTGGCTTCTAAAACTATAACATAATGTTACACTTAATCTCGACATTTGAATTTCAGTTACTAAGAAATATATAAAACTTTTGATTAATTCCTCCAACTTATTATTTTTCAGAGTGAGAGTAAATCCGGGATAGATAACCCAACATTTGATGATGGTAAAGTCATCCATGTTGAAAAGTATACTTACACAGGTGACTCACTTGCCTTTCCTCGGTGATAAGGCTGAAGCATCACAAATAGGATTCTCTAGCACTATTGGTAAGCTATTTTCCTTTCTTTAATATCAAACATTTTATGTAAAGATAAATGTTGTAACCCAACAGAGTTCATAATTGAATCTTTCAGAAAATGCTAGATACGTGCTTATCCAATGTTTGAGCATCTCATTGGAAGTTTGAGTGGATCTGACCTTATACACTCATGAATAGATGTTCTAAGGCTGAATTAACTGCATGCAGAAATCAACTCATTAATTTGTCATGTCAAGTTCTTCCAGCAAGATCTTCAAGCAAGATCTTCCAGCTGTTTAAATAGCAGTAGCAGCCAAATCATTGGTAAATTACCAACCCACAGGACTGAAAGCAAATGACTTGACTGTTCTAGGAATATTTAGATTAATCATATTTTAACTGATTTGGCTTCTATGAATATACCTAACCTAAATTTTTCTTCTCAACAATAAATTGTGATTGACCATTTGTTAATAGGTGCCACTTTTGCCTTGCTTATGGTCATTTTTAGCTAGGGCATAAAGATAGATGAGTAGAAAAAACTATTAGTATCAGAAAATATTTTGTGTACTAAGGTGGACAAAATACTTTCTTTTAAAAGAGACTATATAAGCTTTTACAGTGTCTATGATATTTATGAGGGCCTTATTGGATTTTGTTTATGTTATGGGTACCTAATAGGGATCATTGTTATTATCAGGCACCTATGTATGAAGCCAGTAATTAATATCACATGTTAAGATACCTATACAAATTGAAAAGTAAGGCGGAAATTATCAAATAGCACTGCCATGAACCCACCACTAACATTAATAATAATTATTATATGAATGATAATGACTAATAATTATTAAATAATAATAATGGTAATATAAAATCTCAATGTGTTATAATATGACAAAGTATTAGTGATGACTGAAGTTTTCATTCAGGAATCACCAAATTTAAAAGTTACCATTTAAAATATCTGAAGGTGCTACATCATTAGTGTCTTGTGCATTGTCCAATATTTTTTGATAACCATAAATGATAATTAAGCATTTATCTCTATGCATACTTAGAACATGTTTTTCATCAGAATGTAATGGAAGGAAGGAAAAATCTCCATATATTTTTTAGTAATGTTAGAAGCTTCACTTTATTTTGTAAACTGATTAAAAACCACAAAAAATGTCAAACATATTCTTCTCAGTCAGGAAACTCAGTCAGGAAAACATATGCAAATTGGAAGGTGTGAAGAAAGAAGTAACATTATTGGATTGCATGATTCTCTCAATTAATAATTTTTTAATCAACCATTTTGAAGATGATATGGCATCAAGTTAGCAGGCATGACACAGTATAGCAAAAGTAAAACACAGACCCTTTTTGCGACACTTTTAATAATTTTTTAAGAATTACGAAGGCACAGTAATTAAGTATAAGTTTGAAATAAAAATTATGAATTCTATTGTTACTTTGATAAATTTAATTTAAAATAAGTCTCAAAGGACTTTATTTTTTATGAAAAGTATTTAAAAAATTATTGATATTAGCCCAGAAGAGAACATTAAATATAAAT
>NW_027286070.1:48596457-48648957 GCF_022747635.1 Hetaerina americana
ACAATGCCTACAAAGTAATTCAGCTAGAAGTATCCTTTGCATTGGATTTATATTAAACTAGTATCTAACTCTGCTAAATTACATTTGATTAAAAAACCCATTACTTTGTATGTACATGGACATAAAATAGCAGAGATTATCTCTAGAAAATATATTTATTCATGCTTATTTCAAATTAGTTACTTTAGTAATCCTTAAAATTATTATTTAAAAGGTATACCAGCTCCCACAGTCATCTCCTGAGAATATGTCATAGGAGACGTTATAGGAATGTTAATCCAAGCGTAATCAATGTACCTACCTTTATGAAACAAATTGAATATGACTGCATAATAAAAATACCTGATGATTTTCATGTACCTGTTATAGTTGTATAAGTTGAAGTTATTTGTTCAGGATGCACACTAATGTTTAATTCAGATGTGTAACAAAACATTTTATGAAGTTTTATCTTGTTTTATTGTTAGGTAAGTGAAAGTTTTAATATATATTTTAGTTTCAATAAAGCTTTTTTACCCATGTTGCTGTTTTATTCATGACAAATCAATTAGGCACTGTAGTAAAGAGCATTTTGCAAAACACCCAGTCTAAGGCATGTGATTGAAATTCATTTGGTATGGGAAATCTGATCTCAAGAGCAGAATTTCCCAAATCATAGAAACCAGAACTGGATCAAAGATGGCTTTCATTGTATTGGTGAGGTCTTTATTAATTTCCAAGGTCAAAGCTTTGACATAAACCAGGACATAGTTTACAACATAGAGTTTAATCAAAAATCTGGTTAGACAAAATAATCTTTTAAGATTGAATTTTTTTCTTGGAGGATGTCTCCGTTAATGATGTTGACTTTAGGAGAAGATTTCACAAACAGTGGGAGTTTATCATACATGTTTGATGCTGCATTGAACACACTTTGTTAACAGTCAGTCTATAATCCTATTTATTTATATCACCAGTATGATGGGTGTCATAGTCATATTGATGTCCATTAGTCTCAAACCAGGCATTATTTAATCTGACAAAAATTTCACAGTGTAATACTCTACTTTAATAGGCACAAAAATGGTACGGTTTTCAAAAATTGAAATACTGATGAAACTTGAGACCAATATGGTACTCCAAATATTGCCTTGACAGCCCTCTTTTGAGTGTAGAATAGCTCTTTTGAATGAAGTGAATGGCCTCAAAAGATGATGCTATACATTAAGTATCCACTTTAGCAATGAAGACAATGGAACATGAAAATAACAGTTGGCATTTTTTTGTGTTTTCTCTATGTGGTGCTTCCTGTTTAGATCCCCACTTAGCCATTGACAGAGGAACTTAATATTCTGTTACCCTTCAATAAATAAGTCTTCTATCTAACTTTATTAATGGACACTGCCATGGTGGGGATTTCTTTATGTGAAATGGAAATGAAATTTGATATCTTCTTTTTATTTGACAATACATTATTATAAGAATGCCACCATACTATGTCTATACTCATACAGACTTTTAAAGTATTCATGAAGGCACTAAATTTACTATCAGTGCTACAGACTTGCTCAACTTCTTCCAATGACTCCTATTTATAGACCCCATTTTTCAAGGTATGGCCAATTAGCCTTTTGGATCTATATGTAGGCCTTTTGTTGGTTGATGAGTCTTAATCTGAATATCTAAGCCCATGTGATCAGAGAAATCAATGCGTTTATCAAGAAATTTCTTTCGAGGTATCAGTGATGATCAATTCTAATTGAGTGGCTGACTGGGCTGTAATCCAAGTTGGATCCTTATTAGCAATGTGAAGCCCTTCAAGCATATTTACAAATTTAGTATTTTCAGATGCGGGTTTCCATTTAAATCACCAGAGATTGTATTTTATCTACCCTTTTAACAACAGCTTGTTGCACTGTCACACTAAGAGATAGCAAAAATAAATCAAATGGGTGGGCAATAACCGCAGGACAATACAATTTTCAAACTAAGAGCTTTTAGGATGACAAAGAAACCTTCAAAATCTTTGTCAATACTCATTTTTTTATCAAACACAGAGATATGGATATGTGGTTTAGCATACATTGCCACTCCACCACTCTTAAATTTTTTTTCTAGAATATTTGGAGATGAGGCTGAACCCCTCTAAATGAAAGCCTACAATTTCCTTGTTCGATAGCCAGTAATCACTTATTGGAACAATTTTACAATGTAAATCTTGGTGAATTACTTCTAAGTGTAATTTTTGGGATTACAAGGAATTACTCCATCAAGTAGGCATGCTGGTGTTGTTCTTTGGCCTCTCTGGCCATAGCCAACTTCCAAGAAGGCCCTGTCAAGAAGAGATTCCAAAAAACTTCATTTACTGTCCTGGAAGCAGAGAGCCCTTGGACTGGGATTGCTAGATCTCTGTTGGATGGTATGATGCAATACTCTATTGCTTGAAGAAGGATATGTGACTGGAATAGACCAACTGCTAAGCAAAACTAGATGGCCATCATTCTGAATGTTCATCTTGTGTCACATGGGGTCTTAAGAGTTCATTGGGTAGGTACAAGGGACCAGGATCCCAGTCAAGGCAAAAGGTTTTAACCCTCTGAAATTGTTTCATTACTTATATGTGTACAAACCAAGTCTTCCACATGCATTTTGGAAGGAGGTTGGCTGCATTATGGAGATCACATATACAATAATGCAACAGTTGTATCAATTTCAGAGCTTTCTTGCAAAGCTCAGTTGAGTATGATTTCAGCAAAGTTTATGCAATGCAAGGGGCTGTAGTTGTCTGTTTCTAGTGTTGACTACCAAGTGAACTCCTTTTATATTAGAATCATCACTATTTTAGTATTGACCTCTAAGGTTTTATAACTCCAACTCATTTCTGGTATAAAGTAATTCAGACAAATTAGTGCCGTCAAAGGCCAACTAAGTTGCCTTGAGCATATCTAAAACTCTTCAATCACATCTAAAAAAAATTCTTATCATTATCATATCTGGTACTAAAAGAAACTTACCTTTCTGGGTGCATTGGTTGTTTCATCAATGGTAATTCAAAATTTTTTAAGTCACTTTTCCTGCAGGAAACCTAAAAATTCACTGGTTTTCCACCCAAAGAATTCATTTTGAGAGACTCATGATTTAAAGGGCTTGACCTCTTCAGAAACTCCTGGAACTCAGGAATGTCTTCAGCTTTCACTAAATGAATGCCCACATTTTCTAATGTATCTTATTAAAATCAGTAATCACTCCTAAGATATGATTCCTGATATGTTCATTCATTTTTCACACACATTGCATTATGGCTGTCAAACCTGTAACTATTTATAATTCTGGAATAAAAGTATTTCATAATAATCAACTTGGCTGCTGAAGATTTGACTGTAGAGCAAGGTGATCGTGAAATAAACCACTATGACCAAACCCATTCATTTGGCAATGAATAGCAGTAATATTCAGTTATATTTTTTTATTTGGATCCAAATTAGGAGTTTACTTAGAGATAATGTGGGTGACTAAATGAGAGTTAACTAAATAGCTTCTCATGAGAATAATTAATTGAGCTTTGCTCAGGTAATACTAATTAATATACTGAATTTGATGGCATATAAGATGCACCCTCACTTTAGTAGGGAAAACACAATAAAAAAGCTTTAACAGTCTACAAGAAAGTATGACAACACAAAATTAATTTAAGGTTCCTTGTCATTTCCTCTCTGTTTTGTTATGATCAGTTGCTATAACATGAAATCAAGTTTGTTCTATATTTCTTTCACACCTCTTTCAACATCACAGAAGAAAGTAACACAATATTCTCTTCACACAATAGCAATGAGCCTAATATAAAAATCCCAGCTACAACACTCTTCAATTGAGTAATAAATATTATGCATTAAGAAATATAATGATCTAAGTATATTGGAGTCAAAATAGGTAGTATTGATCATAGAGGGTAAAAATAACATTCAGTATTTAATGTTAACCCATGCAGTTCAAACTTTCTCATATATAAGACACCCGTAACTTTTTCAACCGCAATTTTGGAAAATTAGGTGTGTCTTATAATATGCCATCAAATACAATATTATCAACAAACTATTATTATTTGTGATAAAAAATGGTTGCATGATTGAATGCAGTAAAAAAATGTTTAGTGAGGACTAATAAGCTGATTATTGAATCAAAAGTTTCTTAAGAGTCGTGCTACTTTTCATGTCAATTAACATAATTATATGCACAAAGTGTAGAGTGAATCCTTGTGAAAACAGATTATATGAGGACAGGAGACAAGTCATTAGCCTAGTCCTCCAAAAACAACCAGCAGCAAAAAAGCAGGGGTGAAGACATCAGCAAACAGGATGTTTGGGGGGATGAAGACTATGCCCACTGTTTCGCTTCCCCATACTGGTCACTGCCATGATGAGACTGGATATGGCAGCCATTGCTGGGACACCTCATCGAGCATAATGACAGGAAAACTAAAATTTTTCGTTCTATACATTGAGTATTACCAATATGTTCATGTTTATTCTAATTTTAAGTGTTATTGTAAATTGAAAGAGTGTTAATATGTATGAGTGCTATGTAAGATGTCCATCAAATTGATTGTGTTTGCTACAAACCAATTTATAAATGTAAAGTAAAATTATGATGGACATGGCAGCAGTAAGTCATATTTTTTTTTATTCTGGAATTTCATAAATTTAGAGTAGAGTTTGGATCAAAGTTTGAAAGTTTATTTAAAAAAGAATCAAGATATAAGGAGAATTCATTCATCTGTTAAATCTTCTTCTAACCAGCCCTGAAACTAAGGACTTAGCTCTTACTACTTTTAATGGACTAGGGACCTTCTCTTTATTCCTTTAACATTAAAATGCATTTCTAAAATATTTATTTGAAAATCAGTGAACAAGTATTTATGATAATTGACTGAAACAACTTTTTTTTTACTTTTACCTTGCCTAATAAAGGGAAGTTAACCTTGAGTTGCTCTGCAAAGCAATTACTACTCTGATTATAGTGCCAAGCAAACTAATGCAATGGTGATTCAAAACTGGATGCAGCAGCTGATAACTGACTTCCCATGCATAGCCTTAACCATGAAAATTATCCACATACACATTTTAATGCAGGATATGCTACAGGAACATATTTGGGAGCTGTGGGTGGGTTAGAGAGCAATCAGAGAGCTGAAGTGTTATGCAAACAAATGAAATCATTAAATAGACAAGTTTCTTTGCAAAAATGGGGGTTGGATATAATTATTTTCTGACCGCTGGAGGGGAGAGGTGATTGGGTAGAGATGATTAGGATTAGGTGATCTTTATTATGAATTCATCTGTAGCGATATTATTAGCGAGCATTATTCAGTGGTAACACAGTACATACCTATTAAGAATGCTCATCACAATCAACCATTCTTATGAGCATCAGAATGAATACAGTCACAAATAAATTTAGGATAAGAGTCTTGATTGGAGGAAAAGTAAGAAAAGGAGCAAGGGTGAGGGAATGGTAAATGGATGGAGGAAGAAAGTAATTTTGCTTGTTACTGGATCCATCAATGCAGGAAGTGGAAGGGAGTTATTTGTACATTTACAAACCAAATCAATGTTTGCAGCAAATGGATATGCATTTAAAATCAGACTATCATGCTGACAACAATGAAAGCATGAGCTTACTCATTAGTGAACATAATTCCCATTGAAAAAAACTTCAATCGAAACCAAAGAAATGCACATTTATACAATAATATGCAAATGGATCACAAAGCAATGAATCATAAAAAACAAACTCAAAGATATAGAATATACTTCAGGGTTTCAGGTTTCACTTCTTGGAATTGTATCATATCCATATTTAAGATACAGCATTATTATTAATACATGACACCCTTCACCTGTTAGGTATATTTTAAAATATACCTAATCCATCGAGGAAAGTGGGAGTCTCATGCTCTGTTAAGGGTAGCATCTGGGCACCTCATTTCTTTAGAGCTGGAAATACTTTAAGTAGCTCACTGATTGCTTCTAAGAAATCCTCTTATTGTGGAGATCTAGGCCCAGATACTGGGCTTGTTCTTGCAGATGGTCTAAGGGCTATAACAGAGGGAGCCAGTTCTTCATGTGCCTTTGGGCTTTGAAAGTTTAAAACCTGCAGGGTAAACTAAACCATAGTGAGCAAACACCATAATTGCAGTTTATTCAGGTCTGTGCTTCTCCAATTTTTCATACCCTGTCTTGAATTTGACATTTGATTGTCTGTAAAGCCCACTATGGTACCTGGCTTCCAGGAAATATTATTCTCCCTCCCCCTATACCCCCTGAAATAAACTGGATTTTTGAAAATAATAGACAAGCTTCCTGTCAATAGCACCTCTCCTAAATTTGTCTCTTGGGAAAGCATGTGGTCCATTATTATCTAAGTAATTGTCTATCCCTAACAATCTTGCCTGAGCACTTGCAGTGGCTCATGGCATCAGTGGTGATGCAAGGGGTTCCAAGCATAAGCAAAATATTTGGGAGTTAAGTTAGTGATAATGGAATTTACTAAGCAATTCCTTGTTTGAATGATATATTCTGTTAGGTAGTTTGATGCTTGATGTATGGGGATTTTAAATAGTGATGCTATTATTTTTCTTCTCCCTGTTTGTTTCATTCATCCCATCCAGGCTCTTCTTCTGCGAGTCATTCCATTATTGTTTCCTTGACCACTGAGTCTTCAGACCTTAGCGTCTCAAAATGTGTCTATTGAGGTTGTCCTTCACAATTTTTTTTAAGGCTTCATCTTTCTGCATCTCTTTATTTGCAATTTGATCATCCATTTGATCTCACCATTCTCATGTAGTTTCATGCACCACATTTCTTCATGCTTTCTTTTTCTCTCCTGCAGCTTATGGGCAAATTTCACTACCAGAGAGAATCATGCTCCTGATATAATCAGGTACTCTAACTTTCAGCCTTGTACCTGCAGCTGTCATCGAACTTTTCTCCTTTTTATATAATATTTTCAACAATTGATCTTGAAATGAGTGAGGTTCTTAAATTGAAGAGTTTTATAAATAGAAATTAGATTAAAATTATGACTACCCAAAATGTTATTTTTTTAATGATTGAGAAATAATATCATACCAATAATTGATATCATCAGTAGCTAATAAAATTAGCTTGATATTAATGACTCAAGATTATGGAGTATGCCACTCAAAGGCAAACTAGCTCCAAACTTTTACAAAACTTCCATGCAATTTTTCCTTGCAGCACTCCTAACAATTAACATAGTTCTTTTCAAACCTTTTAAAATATGTAAACACATATCTGAGGAGAAAATTATGTTAATTTTATTCAAAAATAATTTAATAATCATTCATAACACATACTAAACGAATCCCATGAAACTATACAGTATTGTCTCAATACATAATACTTTGGCAGATTTAACAATCATACATATATATATATATATATATATATATATGTGTGTGTGTGTGTGTGTGTGTGTGTGTGTGTGTATGAATATGTATATATATATGATGATGATACATACATATATATATATATATATATATATATATATATATATATATATATATATATATATATATATATATATATATATATATATATATATAGCGGGTCGCAGCAGTCCAGCGGGTAGAGCGTTGGACTGCTGACCGTAGGGTCCCAGGTTCGATTCCCGGGCAAGGCACTCTGGGTACCTGCAGCTCCACCCAAGCTAAAGTGATTTATCAGGTACCAGGTCTTCCTGGGAAACCATAACCGGCACAGGGAAAGGAACTGGCTCCCCTACCCTGATGTGTGAATTTTCACACGCTGTATAGGGCTTAGTACTGGGTGATCTCTACCATCACCTACTAAACCGACCTTCAGGTTGATTACTGTGCTTATGGTTTTTTATGGTTTATATATACATATAGGTAATTCTAAATTGAAATAGAATCTTGTCATGATTAGAGTCATGCAATCCTCAAAATATAAAGAGGACAATTATTTAGGAAAATTACTCAGCAACTCAAAGGATGAATTATCTCTGTGATGCACTATGCAATCACAGTATACTTTGTACAATAATACTGCTGAATGAATATTGTTTACATGAACAAGAATATGTATACAATACACACAGAGTTATCACATCAGGTACAGCTTTTTTGTGGAGGTAGATTATTCTTTCTTACAAGGATATGTGTAGATTGTATTTTCAGCAAAATACTTTTCAATTTCAGCTAAATTCCTTCCATGAGTTTCTGGCAAGAAAAAGTAGACAAAGATCCCCCCAGCAGCTGAAAACATTGCAAACATCCAAAGAACTCCAATAGGTCCCAGGGCATCTAGCATATACGGATATGCTTGGAGTCCAGAAAACAGCAGTATGTTTGCCAAAGATAGCACAATGCTATTACCTATGCTCCGTATTTCAGTGGGAAACAACTCTGCAGTTAAGGTCCATGGGATAACTAGGAAGCCAGCCGTACTCACACAGACATATAAAAGCATGCAGATAGTTGGGATAATACTGCTCTTCTTGACAGGCCCAGAAGCATGATGGTCTGGAAAAACTGCATCATTGCCAGATACCACTTCATTTGCAATGTTCCTCATCTCAGGAAGAGAGTTTTTTTTCCTATAACTCTCAAGCTGAGTTGAAATCAGATCCCCATGAGTCGGAGTGGTGGCTGCATCTTCCTTCACTTTAGTCCAGTTTGCCTTTGCATACCTACCCTCCACAATGCCTTCATTGGAGAAATTCCCTGTAATTATGTTGTTTAAAGTTAAGTAATCTGCTGTTGACTCATTCAATGACCTTTCTGATCTGTGTGTTTGAGACTGCTCTTGTTCATGCTTGGAAAGATTAAATGCCTCTTGACTTGTAACATCTATCAGTGGCTGAGGAGTTGAATGCATTAAAATGGGCGAAGACCAATTGAGGTGATCAAGTGAATCATTTAATTTCATCACGTTTTCAGAGAAGACACGTTCTTCAATAGATGAAAGATAAAGTGAAGTTCCAGAAGTCAGCATGCATATTGTCATCCCAAGTGCAGACAGCAAACAAAGTGGACGTCTGCCAAACCTCCGGAAAAGATAAATGTTTACCAATGACATAAGAAATCTGATCAAGCCAATCATGATGGAAGCTATGTATTCATCCAATGCTCCACCTCCCATCTCCTTGAAAACATTCACCTGAAAACAAGAATTTAGGACAAGTAACTTTTTAGCAAATCAGTAGCATTCGTGTACTAGAATATATACATGTATTATCTATTCAAAATTACATATTTAACAACCCATTTTTAAATGTGATGACTAGATAACATTCATTTATCTTTTCCAATATTTGTTTGGTAATAAATACCTTATTAAAAACAATGAGTAACTATGTTTGTTAAAATATCTTCTTTTAAGTAACACTGCTTTGGTGAAATTTTCATAAATGGCCGCAGAAAATCATTTTAAATTCAATTTTCACTTTTAGAGAAAAACACTTGGTGAGTATGTGGCATTGAAAATATCCTATAAGTTATAATACCAAAATAAAACTTTCTATGGTTATTATATAACAGCTGCAATCTGGCAATCATTTTGACAAAGACATAGGGTCACTCTTGATAACCTATCCACCCATAAGTATTAATAGAGCTTTATATTCCCCTTCCTCTTCAGTTGAGGGAATTTTATAGATTCCTAGCAGAGTATCACTTTGGATGGTGAAAATCATTCAACTTAACACTCAATTTTGGAGCAATGTCATTGCCTAAATAGTAATGACAGCTTCAGATAGGCATAAATGCCTAAACATTTGAATTAGAATCAATAAATTTACCTAAGCAATGGATGGAATTACTAACTTTAACTAATAAATATTTTAATGTGAAGTTACTGATGCAAATGAGTTGCTTCAAAACTAAAACATTTTATAGTTGTTCAAATGCAAGTATATAAAAATGTGTTTTCTTTTCACTGCTGCATTTAGACTAGAGTTCTTTGAGAAAAGGAGCTATAATTTTTTTTCTGCTATATGTAAATACCTTCATACCATTTCTTTTTTAGTTAGGTAAAGTTGGTGATGCCAAATTTTAGGTTTTGCTTTACGAAACTAACTCTTTTTTCTATTACTTTTCTTCCACACTGCCTTATTCTTGTGAATATAATTCTTTTGCCCATTTTATTTTCATATAGTTTTTCATACATGATTTTGTATTCTTGAAACTTCTATCATTTCTCATATGCATACTATTCTTAAACACAATTACCTGTGAATGTCTCAATCTACTCCTTTCCCATTAACTATTTATCCTCTTTATATATATGTGGCCAGTCAAAAAAGTATCTGAGCTTGACTTTCCCTGCACATAGTATGGATGTAATGGTGTCACTGCTCTACATAATGGAAGGAGACAATTTATTACACATGCATGATTTTTTTCTCTGCCTTCGAGTGAGCCAGACAATGTCTGAAGACCACACTGAGTGAGGTGCTGTCATGTGTGTTCATTGATTTTGATTTCTCTTGAAATGACTGGACAAGTTGAGCAAAGATACTGCATCAAATTTTATTGAAATTTTGGTGTTTCTCAAAGTGAAACGATTTGCAAGATTTGGCAGGTATTTGGAGACAACATTATGGGTGTAATACAAATTAAGGAATAGTTCAACCAATTCAAAAATGGCTGCACATCAGTGAAGAGTGGCCAGCATTCTGGGAGACCACAAACAGCTCAGATTGCAGCTATGGTTGACAGTACAAAAATCTGGTAATGGGAGACTGTCATTTGACTGTATGAGAGATTGCTGAAGAGGCTGAGGTAACTTAAGATTCTCCATATCCAATTTTGCATGAAGGTTTGAACATATGCATATCGGCTGCAAAATTTGTGCTCAATCTACTGTCAGTAGAAAAAAAGAACTGTCTTGAGTTGTACAGGACTTGCTGGACACTACCAAACTCATTCTGAGGTTTTTAACACCAAAATAACTGGAGGTGTGTCATGAGAGTATGGGTACAACCCAGAAACAAAAGCATAGTCATTGCCATGGCAGTCCTCATCGCTGAAAAGGAATTACAGGTGTGAAGCAAAGTCAAGGTGATGCCGTGTTATTTTGATATCTGTGAAATTTTTCATTACAAATATGCATTGGAAGGAGAAAACAGTGACAAAAGAGTACTATCAACACACTCTCTGCTGACTCCATTTTGCAGTTTGGTGCAAAAGACCAGACCTTTGGATGGCAAAAAACTGGCAAATGTATCATAGGCAATGCTCCTGCCGATTCATGGCACCTGATTTAGATTTATTTGGTGAAACATGGAATTCCAGTCATTCACCAACCTCCCTACTCTCTATAAATGACTTCTGGTGTTTTTTGATCAAAGACGCCATTGAAAGGATGCTGTATCGAGACTAGGGATAGATAATGCAAAAGAGGAAGACAAAGATAAACACTATTCCAAAATAAGCCTTTGCTTTTGGTAATGCAAGGACTGATGCACTAAGTGTGTGGAGGTACAAGGACCTACTTTGAATGGGATTAGGGTCCAAATCCCTTCATATAAGTAATACATTTTTCCCGGCCCATGGTCACATACATTTCTGGCCACCCGCTAAAATGCAACATACTCATTATATCTTTCTCATTAACTTTCATGGTAGGACTTGGTGCCATACTTTTAATGCAAACAACATGCCCATTTAGCTAACAAAGAAATTCCAAAACAATTCACTTAAACACTAACAAAATGCTAAGCCTGACCTGAAGATAACTAATCAAGGTGAATAAATTTATACTTCATATGCAATTACTGATTGTTTTCAATAATTGTGAAATTAACTTACCGCATAAAATAGAGTTATGTACACTCCAGCATATTGCTGGAAGAAAAAGATGATAGTCAGAATAATCAATGGTTTCAGCCCAGCTGGTTTGGTGAAAAGAATGGCCAGTCTCTGCATGAGACCAGTTCTGTTTCCCTTAGCTTCATCATAAGGAATGTCAGTGGCAATTTTCTTTGTGGATCCATCGGACAAAAGTGTCTCACTTGGAGAATTTGTATAATCTTTTCTCCCATCTAACGATATCTATGGATTGAAATGGAAATTTCACTATGTAAAAAGGTTATATAATAATGACAAATAGTTTTAAATCATGTACATCCTAAACAGAACCCAGGAACTCTTCAAAAAGAAAAGCATGCAATCCAAAAGTATCAATTTTTAGTAGACTTGGTTGATCTCCCTTCTGTTCACACATTTACCAGCTGATGATCATTTGAAAGACAGAACAAGATAAAAATAAGGTGAGAGTTTCTTGCATCTTTCTCTTATTTGATAAATAAAGTGGCAATTATATGGTCCTTCCCCATGGGCTATAACCTTGACTTGGTGAAGGAGTTCCTTTGTTCTTACAACTCCAGGAGCTGTACTGGTGGGAGCAATGATAATTGCATCTAATAGGGTCACCCATGCACAATAGGTCAAAGGGTAGAAGCCAGATTAAATGTAGTCTATGCAATGTTTGTTCCAAGTGAGACAGCAAGATGTGCATCTGACTCTTGTCTTTTCAGTGATTGTGTCATATTAACATAATATATAGAAATTCAATTTGAATCCACTTCAATTATAAATTACATGAATTTCTGATGGAGAGATACAGAAATGAGTCCTGGCAACTACAGGATTCTGCCTGCCAGGTTATGTATCATTTAGCACCAGGTGTCTATGGCAGTCACTCACAAAATCCTGGCAAAGCAGAATTGATAGCATCAGTAAGACAGAAAACTCAGAAGGGGACTGATCTTGTTGAAATAGGGAGTAGGAATATAAGGATATTGTTACAGATAACAAATATAAAGCAGGAGATGGAGATAGGAAATATAGACGTTTTAGGGCTGTTCCTGGTGAGATGGAAGGATAGCAGGGATTACTGGGGTGATAGTTATAATATGCTCAGGTGTATGTGACAGATAGGGAGTTGATATCATGGATACTGAGTAAGGATGTTAAGAAGAGATTAATGAAAACTCCGATTTTGCACAGTGTGGAAACTTGGTCATTGAATGCAAGATGATAGGCATATATTGAAGGATTTTGAGATGTGGGTGTGGAGAAGGATGGTAAAAGTAAAAGGATGGACAAGAAAGAAAATGGGGTAAAAAATATGAAAGGGGAGGAGAGAGGATCATTGGGAGAAATACAAAGGAGGCAGGAAAATTGGATGCCAAGCATTTTAATGCACAATGGAATGTTGAAGACTGTGATAATGAGGAGTAAAATTGGCAAACCGAGAAGAGAGAGGAAAAGGATATATTTACTGGAAATAATGAAGGGAAGTAGAATGTTTACTGAATTGAAGAGGGCTTTGTTTTACTGAGAGGTGAGGTTAAGATGTGTAGGGGGGTTAAGTTTGCATCCAAACAAAACCTATCTTTAATGGTTAAATATCAAATAATAATAATGATATGGTGTCATTCTTTGCTTTCCAAATTCACCCTAAATTCAATAGGGCTAAACATGCTAGAGATTACCATGCTAAAAACATTTTTTTAATTGATATAACTTACTTCTAAAATAAAAATTACCAAACAAAAAATATTTGTAGTCAATTTATAGTCTAGAATATTGTATTTGGTTGTTTCCAGATTAAGCAGCAAGGGTTCAGATCCAATAGTAGCCATTCAAGGAGTCTATTTTATGTTGTTTGCTGATAAGTTTCATCAGTTGGGAAATTCAATGAAGAAGCCCATCATGCAAAGCAATCAATACAATTTCATTTTTTATCAGTATTTTCTGGTACTAGTCTCTATTTTGATGAGTTCTTGTTCAAACAAGATTGGAATTCTAAACAAGTTAAATGTTTAATATCAATCTTCCATTTATTTGGCTTGGCAAAAACTGTAGTGAATCCATGTGCCTAAAGGAATTCTGATATGCCTGAGCTCTCCAGTAGATTTCAAATGGACAAACTAAAAGAGTTTACAGACCAATCATGATTGGGGTAGGACTTCAACCAGACTGATGTGTTATATGTACATCAAAACTCCCAAAAGAAAAATAGTGTACTTCTGCAGGCATTGATTGTTATCATATTCATGCCAAAGAAATACTAATGAAGAAGAACACATTTTAGCATATGAAACTGCAGATATAAATTGGGTGAAAAATCACTGTCATAAGGGTCTATTAACTTGGTACAGATAGAGGCAGTTCCTTATTCTCCTCTATTTTTTTATCTATCAACATTTATTATCCCCTATTGTTCATAGTAAGCTTTTATAAATGAATTATTTGAAGAATAAATTTAAGCTAGCTTTTAAAATTGGAATGCAACTTAAATGTGGGGATCAGCAGCAAGAAAAGAACTCAACCCCTTGACCTGAATGAGTGAATTGAACATGCTGTAGGCCTTAATGAGGTGACCTTAACTTTACTTACTGACTTGACAGGTTAAATACTGTAATTTGAGTATGATATATATTTATCATACAGTTCAGGTATGATATGTATCATACAATATTACACATATCATACCTGCACTGAATTACATATTGCTGAAAATATAAATAAATAATTCATAGGGGAGATTTTAGTGGTAACAATATATATATATAAATATATACCTTCACTTGTTCCTCTAATAGCAGATTATAAGCAAGTTCTGCTTTTTGTCGTTGTTGAGCAACAAAACTGTCCTCAAATTCTATTCCTTCGTCCAAAATGTCTCCAGTTTGCTTAAACTCAATACTTTTGGCAAATACTTTTGATTCTTTGTCTGTTATTGAGGAAATATGAACTGTGAAATTGAGGAAAATAATGAATAACTTCAAGTAGTGATATAATGATTCTGAAATTTAAAGCATTGGTTTTTTTTCTTATCTCTAATGAAGAATGGAATACATGGAATACAATGTTTCAACTAACACTTATGCCTTTCTAATCAATTACACTGGCAGGCTAAACTAGCTTTTTGTAAAAATATGTACTGAGGGGATTACTTAAAAATGCAATCAATTTGCAACAAACAGACATTTTTGTAATTAATAAATAACTGAACTGCTTTTAGCAAGCAAAATCAGCATATATCTTACCAGGTTTTACCCTATGAAACCAGTAAATTGCCCTTTTAGCTTCCTCAAATCTCTTATGTGAAACTAGCCACACAGGACTTTCAGGGATGGTAGCAAGGACAATCAAACAAATGAGAATCCATGCAGCAGGGACCAAGGCTACTGTCCTCCAAGTGAATAGCCAACCCAATGTGTAACATGTTAAAACACCAAGTGAAGACACAGTTGGTCCAGTTGCCGTAAGCATAGACCGCATGTGGGGAGATGAAACTTCTGTAATGTATATTACACATGGAGTACTGCCAAAATCTAAAAAAAGAGTATGAATTCATATTTTACAACTTAATTATCCATAAAAAGTTCATAGCTAGAAATTTTATCATAAATATTTGCTTTTAGGGAGAAGGACACATTGCAATGTGATGTCAATGAAAAGATAACTACTTTGTTCAAAGGGTCAAATTGTGTCAATCTTCTGCACCAAAGAAATAGTATCTATAGAGCACCAGTTACTCAATATTAAAATTATCATGAGAGGTTATGCAAAAATGATTTAATGCCATTTAAAATATTAACATTGAATTCTATAAATTCACTGGTAAATGTATATATTTAGTTTGCTAAGGAGCAAAGCCGTGTCCTAATTACAGAGTTAAGCATCAAAACCATTATTAAGAATAGCTTGAGAAAAAATAGAGCTCACTAGTTGCCAACCCTGTGATTATTCTTCCAGCAAGCAGCATTGGCAGTCCATTGGCAAACGAAATGAGGAGCCAGCCAAAGGCATATGGAATCAGAGAAAGTCTTATTGTGTTTTTTGAACCTAGCCACAGCACAAATGGGCCTGCCCCCAGGGATCCAATGGGAGCCACGATAGGCAACACACTTGCTACAAAAAATTAGATAAAACATAATTAAACACTTAAGTGGTAAGAATGTAAATATTTACCACTTGCACAGAGATCATGTTAATGAACAAAATTAAAATATATTTTAATTTTTTTAAATAAGTAAAACGTAGTTGTTTTTCATTGTAATTTTTTAAGCCTTTTTATTCTTTTAGACATCTGAGAATATAAATGTTAATCTTTAAGTCATTAATGCCAGCATCTTTACATAAAAAGACTTAGATCCTTCCTTCTGTAAAATAAATTCTATTACATAAAAGACTATTACAAACCAGACTTTTGGTATCTACATTTATAGAAAAAACATACATATAATTGGGGTAAAATGATACTTAATACCTCATACCAGTGATCAAATGCTAAAACATAAACCGAACAGACTGTATTCCACCAATGAATGTAGTTTATTTATCCCATTATATCTGTCACTTTGATGCAGAAAAGCACTTAAAACCATGAAAACCTATTTTGAACAAAGTTAGAGTAAGTAAACATTTCATTCTACAAATAGTTTGCAATGTGATTTAATTAATTTAGCTAGGCAGTTCCCTTGTGGGCATATTATATAGTAATATTTTTGAAAGCATGTAATAATGTTTTCAATTGTTCTCAATTGTTCCAGGCTCAAATTTGTGGAAGTTCATGCTCATTAAATGAAGAGCACAATTGATATTTCCATTGTTCTTTATTTTAGTACTTAAGGTATTTATGTACTTAAGTACATAAATAAAGAACATTGGAAATATACATTGTGCTCTTCATTTAATGAGTATAATTTTGCTCTACAGTACTTTTATCCATTTATAATGTTCTGTAGAAAGGATACAACATAATGCATGTATATGGTCAACTACAGGAGAAAATGAGGTTGAAATAAAAAAGACTAACATTATGGTTATCCATGATATTGCAGTGGAATTTTGACAGAATGTTTTCCATATTTAAAAAATACTTCAAATGCAAATAAATGTTACTTTTATTCAACATCTACCATGAATATTCCCAATATGCTTTGATAAATGAGCATTTAGGTGTGATTAAATATGGAACTACTTCAAACGATATTATTTTATACGTATAACTAACAAGAACTATCAACCTAAAGGTTGGCTTCATAGGTGAGGGTAGAGCTCACATAATACTAAGGCCAATGGTGAGTGAAATTCACTCAGAGTAGGGCGGCCAGATGTTTTCCCTGTGCTGCCAATGGCTTGCCACGAATATCTGGTACCTGAAAAATCACACAGCTTGGATGAAGCTGAGGGTGTCCAGAGTCAGGCCCAGGAGTCGAACCCGAACCCTCTGGTCATCAGCCCAGTGTTCTTTGCGCTGGACTACCACATCCCATGTATTTGGAGGAATCAACAAAAATCATAACATTTGGACCAATGGTCAAAAACCCATAAAAATTTACATGGACCCAAAATCCAATTAAAAAATTAAAAGTTCCAATCTAGGAATCATTTATTTTTCATGTTGTGATGCTCATGGTTTTTCCTCAGATTCAAACTCGTGCAATTGGCTGAAATCTAATACGATTTTCCTATGGTGTGATACTCATCGGGGCGGGAGTAGACCGGAGCCGAAGGTCGCTGGTTCTATTCCCGTGACCGACGAAATTTTTCAGTTTAGAAAAAATTTGTTAATGGTCTTTCGGAATGAGGGAACCACACATCAAAAGGAAAAATACAATAATGGTTTGTAGGAAAGAGGCAACGAGTAAAAACCCATAATGAAAGCAGCAATTTCACCATTAGGTGGCGCAGACCGAGTGTGTCGGCCCGGCATCAGGTGCCACAGCTGCGGGCGAGAGTGAAGTGCACGGTATCGCCCACAGAACTACGATGTGGAAGGCAACGGGAAACCAACACATTATCCTCCCTTTATGCAGCCTTGCATTCAAATATGAAAAGATGGCTTTCCTCCCGGTAAAATATTCCGGAGGTAAACTCCAATCGGATCTCCGGGTGGAGACTACTAGGAAGGGAACATTAGTCATGTGGATAAATGCCGACTAGGGAAAATGCGGTAATATAGTGCGAGAAGTTATAAAATGCAAAGATGGAGAGGCTGGAGACAGACATCCTGGGATTCAGCGAAAATAAGTGGGTGGGCGCGAACGACTTCTGGAGCGACGGCTACAGGATGATATACTGCAAGTGAAAAAGATCTCTATAAACAGATGCGGAACCAGGTCATACGAGAGTGCAAGAAGGCAAAGGAAGAATGGATAGAAAGCTGCTGCAAATAAATCAATGATAACATTAAAAGGGGAATAGCGAGATGGCTTATAAAATAGTAAAGAGGCGATTCGGGGAAAGAAAAACTAAATCGCAAAACATCCGAGTCGCTAATGGAAAAATACTAATAGATGATGACGAAATTGGGAATGGGTGGAAAGAATACATTGAAATAGTCTATCAAGCTCCCAAACCACTAGAGGATGTTTAATTAAAGATGAAAGCATAATAGGTAAAGACGATCGGGGTCCGCAGATATTAAGAAGCGAATTCGACAAAGCCGTGACAGACCTGAGAAATAACAAGGCACCATGAGTTGACAAAATAAACGGAGAAATAATCATGGCACTCGGGGTCAAAGCGAAGGTCCCCTCTATGGAATAATCAAAAATAACTACGACAGCGAAAAGATACCAGTAGACATCGAGAAAAGTATAATGATTGCAATACCGAAGAAACCGAAAACAGATAAATGCGAAGAACACAGAGCCTTGAGCCTGATGACTCAAGCATCAAAAATCGTTAATCGGATAATTAGCCGAAGAATAGAAGGAAGGATAGAAGAAAATCTCTCAGAAAACTGATTTGGATTCAGGAAAAACTGAGGAGCAAGAGAGGCAATTCTCAGCTTGAGAGTTCTGGCCGAAAAAATGACACACGTAAATAAGCCATTATTTGTGGCAATCGTGGACTTGGAGGAGACCTTCGACAACGTCCAATGGAACAAGAACTTCAAGATACTAGAAGCGCTTGACTTGGACTACAATTACAGAAGAATTATCCATAAAATTTACCAGAATCAGGTTACAAAAATGCAAACGAAAAATGGAAGAAAAATAGAAGCCAAAAGAAACAAAGGGGTAAGACAAGGATGAAACTCTTGCCAGCAATATTCAACGTACACCTGGAAGAGGCATTGAAATGAGGCAATCAAATTTGCATTTCTAAAGAGAAAGGTAGTATGTTGGTTTACAGGCAGCAGCTATCACAAAAAAAAATATGTTGTCAGATTTGTATCCTTCCCAAGTATGCTACCCCTTGCAACACTCAAGAGCTGACTGATTGCCTATTGACCTATTTTTTCGGATTACTCAGGAAAAAATGCACTAAAAGGGGAGCATCGAATTTAAATAATTAAAAAACGTATAAATTAACCTTACTCGAACGATGCTTGACGGTATAAGAATGTAATGATGCAACTTGAATATCCATTTTCACGTTCTGGAAGGGCAAACAGAATTAAATTAAAAAGTTACATCAATTTTTAAGATACTGACTGAAACATAAAAAGACTTCTTACCATCAATTGTAAAAACTATTTTAAATAATAAATAAATAACATAATGTTACAATCAGCAGTATTCTGAATGTAATATAGAAACATGTAGACAATAAAGCATAACAAGCTAATATCAGAGGATTTTATTATGTTACTAACTTATTGAAAAGCTTTAATGCTGATCACATTTTTAAATGTACATGGTTATCATCCAGCTAAAAAATGTTGGGTCTTATGAATGTGTGATGAATCTGTAATAGATATGGACTTTCTGTATAAGGTAAACAAATTAACTTGCCAAGGGAAATGAAAAAGTACTTAACAAAAACAATTATTTAATAAACATAAAATGAATGAATTAATAAAAACTAAATAATCCTTACCCACCCATGAAGCTTCACTTTTGCTAACTTTTATGTCTGAGTCAGGCTCTTCAAGTTGTGGTAGCAAAATAGCTGAGAAGCCAAGGGCCATCCCAACCATTAATATCATGCAATGGACTGCCATGGCGGCCCATGTCTACAAAAAATATTCAAATGCAAAATTGCATAGTTATTTTCCTGTTCTTTATGTTTTTCATTATATATTACCAATAATTTCATTTTAATGATGTGCTTAGGACTGGCTAAATCAATATATAAAATCTCAAGGTACATGCGAGAGAGAAATCTTAGGAGATAAAAATACTGTAGAAATGAAGCAGTTTTGGGAAACAAAAGGAATGTTGGAAATTTCAGAATACTACAATTCAGTCTTAAAGTAAGGTTAGCTCATATTCATACAACTACACTTCACAGTATGAAACCACATCAACGACTCATGATTTTAAAATCTTGTAGATAATGCAACAATTTCAGACCATCCCGTTCAAGGCGATTGATTTTTACACTCTGAAATTATGGCATTAAAATGCATATTAGCGGATTACTCCGTCAAAAGTTACTGTCGTGGTATCTCCCGCAGTTTCTTGAAATTTTTCTTGTTCATAATGATCAGATAAAAATAATCCTAAGACCAATCCAGGACTCCCACCTACCAATAGAGTTGGAGAAGTCAGCCCTTATATATGACTAAGTTAAATTAATGTATTCTTTGAATTAATTTTAAAGCGATAAAAGATTAAATTGTATTAGTTAATCATTAATTAATAATATTGAGCTGGGCCTGAAATTAACTAATAGGTTTCTCTTTAGAAAATTTTCATCTCTAACCATACGCCTATATTTCAACAAGCTTCAATGCTTAGCCGTTATGTTCACTATTGAATTTTAATTTAATCACACCTACTTGATAAACCCTGTATTTCAGGTCACCCCCGTTAATTTAACAAAGTTGTTAACCACCAGTTTTACTTCTAACAGAAAATATTTCAACAATCGATCTAAACAAACGCGCCTGAAGCTTCATAAACTGCATAAAATGATAGTAATGAGAGCAATCAGTAGTGAATTGAGCGGAAATTACATTTAATGTCGCGCTCATTGGGATACACAAGCCAAGAAATCTCTAATACCATCAAAATAAAAAAAATAGAAACCCATAGTAGCCTCGTCAATCTACCATTCAGCGTACTGATTAAAAATCAAACGGAAACTTGGAGATAGCCGTTTTTAAATAACTTCAACCAATTGATAAGACCATGAGGTTTGCGTACACGAACCTATCGATAAGATGCCCAAGAGAGAAAAATTCAACATTGGGGAAAGGTCGTATGTAGGGTACGACTCGTAGGGTAAGAATTGTATTTGACGAGCGTATTTCTTGACAAAATATCTGTGAAAGCATTTGAATTGACCCAATTTCACGTGAAATAATACTGAAAGCATAATAAATAATTACTTTCCACGTAAATGGTATGATATTATCAAATAAAATTTCAATTTTATGTGAAATTCAGTTGAAAAATTTTCCATTACATATACTTTCACAATAATATATATAATTTGTATGTGTTGGTTTCCTGACTAAAACTTAATATGAAATGTATTTTAAATAAAACTAAAATGGCAACACTAAACTTAGTAATTGGGGTAAAATGCCGAAAGTGGTATCTACAGCAAAATATGTACTTTCAGTATAAATGCTCCAAACTCAGAAGAGTAGTATTTTTTCACTGTATATTTCATAAAATAAAATCCGCTTTCACGAGAGTAGATCATTCACAGCAGAGAATTAAATATTGCACCCATGGCCTTTCGGTTAGGCCTAAAGGAAGTGTTTGCCCATTTCATTAAATTAAAAACTCATGACCCTCACCAACTTGTTTTCTCAGATTTGTAATAAAATTTAATGGAATTGCAAAATTGCCTTGATCGCCGACACAGAAAATTTCAACTAATCCTAATTCACAGTTCAGAGCAAAATGATGTGGAAGACATTCACCAAAAGCTTCATCTGGGCTTCATTAATAATAGAGATAATGTCACTGAACTTATAAGTACACTCATATTACATCCAGTTTCCATGATATTTTAATTTCAAACTCAATTTCTTTTCATTCTATAGTAAATTGATTATTCATATGTATGTATATGTATTAAGAGATATAAAATCAATTTGAAAGAGGAAATAGAGCTCTCTGAACTTTAATAAATAATAGCAGTTAATCATGATTATGCAAAGCGCAAATGATCGTGACAAATGCTTAAAGGTAGGCTTCGGTGATAATTCCTGAATGTTTTTGCTTATGCAAGGAACAGCTCAGATTATGTGGGCGAATGACGGAAAAGTAATTCCTACCTGCTGAAGTGCTTCCCAGAGTCCAGTTTTTTCATGCCTTCGATTGTGGGGATGTTCTGAGGGGATCCATGTCATGGAAGCTCCAAGACTGGATAAAAAACCAAATAAAAACAACTAGTAATTATTCACAAAAATTTACAACGAAAAGCATCACCAAATAAATTTGAGTAACTATGGAGAAGTTGGATGCTGATTGGAGGATATGGTAAGAATTACGCGTTTGTAACATGTCAAATTAGTACAATAACATAAGCTGAAAATTATTTTATTACATATATAAGCATTAATTTATATTTTTTAAACAGAGAAGCTAAAAGAAAGGTTACTCACATATGTCGTTTTGACGCTTCAACGGCACGGCCATCATCATCTGATGATGTGTGAAAAATGCATATGTGAAGGTCCTTTCTTTGTGTTTCTGTGTCTTAAAAAATCATCAATGTTTTTTTACATTTGTGCATCACCGAATAACGCTCTGTAACGAATATATATATATATATATATATATATATATATATATATATATATATATATATATATATATACATATAATGTATAACACTTAGCACTAGTGGACACAGACAAAAACACAGAAATACACAAAAAAGAGACTCACTATTTTTCGAATTTTTGGTGGTCGTGACCACCTTTATCAAGGAGGAGAGGGACAGAACTGTCCTATCCCTAGGAACTATGGAGGAACTATGTTCTATCCCTCTCTTCCTTGATAAAGGTGGTCACGACCACCGAAAATTCGAAAAATAGTGAGTCTCTTTTTTGTGTTTCTGTGTTTTTGTCTGTGTCCACTAGTGCTAAGTGTTATAAATTATTATTCACGTCCGCAAAAGAAACAATAGGAACCTTTAATGGGAAAATAACTAGGAAACCGTGGATCACGGATAAGATGATTATAGAGATAGATGAGAGAAGAAAATGGAAGAATGTAAACAGAAAGTTAGGCATAAGGAAGTACAAAGAGTTTAATAATAAATTGAGATGGGTAATGAATAAAGTAAAAGAAGTATGGAGGAAGACGCAGGTGGGCGAATAGAAGGGTTTGTTGAGAGAAATCCTATGGAGGCAGAAAAAATGTATGAAGGGCATATTGGTTGGCAGTGGGATGTTGAAGATTGTAGTTGAGGGGAGAATGTTAGGCAAACGAGGAAAAGGCAGGAACAGGATTGGGATGTTGGACAGGATGAAGGAAGGAAGGAAGGAAGTACTCAGAGATGAAGAGGGACCTGATATAGAGTAGGATGCTGGATTTTGTTTTGTTAGGAGTCACAAAATATATATTTGGTAATTATGTTCATCCAAAACCTACCTTAACTGGTAGATTGCATGAAAAAAATATATATCCACTTCATTCAGGCTAGATTGAGACTTTGGCAGTCCCTTCTTCCATCTACATGTAACCCATATCCCCGTAACACGTGCATATGATCCAGAAAGGAGTTGAATAATTTTTTCCGCCAAAGCGGACAGCTGGAATGGGGAGATTCATGACGAGGGAGGTGGTGGAAAGTCTTGGGAAAGCAGCGCGACCCGCGTAATTTGTCTGCGGACCGTTACAGTGTGCGGACCCCTGTCCGAGGGTCGCGTCATGAATTTACGATGCCACTCTCCGTGGAGCAAATATACGGTTAAAATAGAGTAGATAAGATAAAATACATGGTTAAGGATGTTTAAGGAAATAAAGCAATTTCCCGTGGAATTTTTTTCTCATGGCGCAACATGTTCCGAGAGCGTAGAGAGGAGGTTGATGACGAGGTTTGGGTCTCCGTCAACGGCACACAGCACCGAAAATGTGCAAAAAGTGAGTGACATGCTCAATACGGATCGACTACCGAGTGTCAGAATGTTAGCAGAAGAATGCAATCATAAAACCACAGTGCATTCCACTCTTACAGAAGTTTTAGCCATGAGAAAGGTGTGCTGAGATGGTCCCCAAGTTGCTGGTAGATGATTGCTTTTGTGATAATCTTGCCTTGTACCTCTTTGACCACTATAAAAGATACCCGAATTTTTTAGAATAGGTGGTTACTGTTGACGAGACATGGGTCTTTGAGTACAACCCTTTGAGTACTATTTTGGACCACTAGATTACGTCTAAGAGGCCGTGACGAGGCGCCTGAACGAGATTCCCGTCGACGCCTTCCAGGAAGCGTAATACCTGTAGAAGCGTGGCAGAGGCGCTGATATCGGTGTGTTGATGCAAAATGATGCTGTTTTGAAGAATTTTCGTAATTTATACTTTGACCTGCAAGTCTTCCCCCGATTTATTCTACTTTTATTTTTGGGACTGACTTTATGTGTGTGTATATATGTATATATGTGCATATGCACACACACACACACACACACACACACACACACACATATATATATATATATATATATATATATATATATACATATATATATATGTTTATATTTATATTCAAACACAAAATCCCGCCAAACGGCGAGCAAATACTCAATAGTTCAAATCCCGGTCTAGGAAATATTTTTACATTCGTGATCTGCTGGATTCCACCTTCCCCACCTTTCCGGTGTTCTTCCTTTGTGTGTGTTCCTATCCCTTTTCCTTATATCTGTTTTTATATAAATGAGTATGTATGTATGTATATATACATACATACATATATATATATATATATATATATATATATATATATATATATTATATTTCGAGTCCATTACGAAAGCATGCCCATGATTTTACAGTGGCGCAACTAACCATGACAGCGCGGTAAAACCGGTCAGGAAATGTGGTGGGGGGTCTACCCTTCTAACGCAGCCGATCGCCAGTTTGCTCCGAGCCGTCTGAGCGGAAAAGCGTGCCTCCGCGTGAATTGTGTTTTTCGAATTTGTAACTCGGTCAAGCTCCACCATGATAAAGCCCCCAGCCCCACGTGCTTCATCGTTAATAGCTTCCTGGCCCGGAGCACCATCCCGGTTGTTCCCCAGCCCCTTTGTAATCCCGACTTGACTCCGTGCGACTTTTTTTTGTTTCCCCAACAGAGAGAGCTGAAAGGAAATTATTGAGAGACCGTGGAAAACATCGAAAAGTATTTTACTACGTTCCTGAGAGACATTCCCGTCGAGGAGTTTCAGGGTGCCTTACAGGCGTGGCAGACAAGTATCCGGGAGTGTATTGATGCAGGGGAGAGTATTTGAAGAATTTTTTAACATATGAAACATTTTGAGGCAACAGTATTCTGGTAAAAACAGGACGTTACCATTATTTAATTCATCGTCAATTCTATTAATAATCGGCTAATACGTGAACATACACCTCATAAATACATTTTTTTCTTTAAACTAAAAGTTGTTGTATTCTGTGGGCATTTTATTTTTTAGATATTTTTATAGCTACTGTTAAAAATCAAACAATCTCTTTCTGAGTTAAAATATTGATTTCTCACTATTAAATCTATTGTCGGGCATTCAATTTTGAAATTTCCGGCAGATTACCCTTCCCCACCTCTCCTGTCTTCTTCCTTTGTGTGTGTACCTATCCCTTTTCCTTATATCTGTTTTTATATAAATGAGTATGTATGTGTATATATATATATATATATATATATATATATATATATATATATACATACATATATATATATACACACACACACACATATATATATATATATATATATATATATATATATATATATATATATATATATTATATTATATTTCGAGTCCATTACGAAAGCATGCCCATGATTTTACAGTGGCGCAACTAACCATAGACCAATTGTTTTTCACTTTTTTAACAGCTGAATGAGACAGAAAGTGTTTCCCGGGAATTCTTATTTTAAAAAAATACTAGTATGAAACACTTCTCGACAAATCCCAAACGATTTCGATTTTTTACCATCTTTTTCAACATATTTTTTTAAATTTTAGAAACGGGAACTTTGCCTTCTCAGCTTATCCACGGTAGCACCGATACATGAAAAGACTGTTCTGATTAAATTAATTTTCCAAATTCCTTTGGGCATAGTTTTTAAAATCACATATTTATATTGATACCTACAAATACCAGAAGTTTCCATAATTTGAGTAAAATTAATATGTCAGTTTTATAGACAGCATTTGTTACTCGGATATATTTCGGGTTTAGGTGTTTTCCCTCACTCGCGGAATACACGACATGAAAATGTGTAAGTCTTCGTCAAATGAAATTCCTTCTCGTGTAGCTTCCTACGGAAAGAAGGGACTATGAAATTCAATCAATTTTCTCCATCAGAGCCCTTGGCACAAATTGAGAAAATTCATTCTGTGATTACTGAATTTATTTTAACTGGCAAAAACTTTCAATCGGTGAGTGGCTATGGGTAGAAGGAAAATCTAGAATCAAGTATCTGATAAGCATTTGAAACCAGGAAGAGACCACGAGTGAAAGCTTATCATATTTGTGCATAAAAAACTCCCCGCTATCAGACACTTATCTGATACATTCAACCTCTTCATTCCGCCCTAGAGCTACTAAAATCGCTATCGGGAAAAATTATCCTCAACACCAAAATGAGTCCCGACAATTAATGCACTTGACATATTTACGCCGCGATTAGTATATATAATGGGGTCATGTGGATTTTCGAAATTACATGCTCCACTTTGAGTTTCCATGAGCGATCTAAGTAAAGTGAAGTTTACGGAACATCTTGGAAGGAGGAAATTGCTTTAGACTAAGAATTCTTTGCAACGTGACCCGAATTCACGCGTTTCAAGCCACTCAGCATACGGATAAAATTACGAGAAAAGTGGGTTACAGTGAGAAATGCCATTGGTTTTCATAAAACAAACTATTTAACTTGACATTGTTGATTTTTACAAAATTATATCAATAACATGCATTCATATGTTTTGAGGGAAGTATTTCTAAAACGGATATTTTTGGGTCCCTCCGCTAATTCTCTCAAATGTAATGCATTATATAAAAATACATTAAAATACTCGTTATATATATGATACAGTATAAGGCGACCTCATATTTTCAAAAGACTAATTCTATTATCACCAAAGGTAAGTTTTTGACCTAGCGATTAAAAATCGGTGAACAATTCTAGGTCGAGGTGAGGAGGATAAAGAATCAGATAAGAACATGAAATCCTAATCCTAAGGTCTCTTAAAAAATATAATAGCCAAGGAAAAATTATTTTCTTTAATCATCCATAAAATTTAGTTATTTAAAAAATTAATTTCTCGCACTATTTCAAAATGTAAGACAAAAATGTGTCAGCTTACCTTAAAAAGAAACCGACGGCGATGCTTACTTTCACATTGTCTTAACTAGGTTTTTATTTAACCGGTTCAAGGAACTCCATGCATCCAATTATAATGTCACTTAGCGATTGAAATTCTCATGTCAGTTTTTACTTCTCTTCGTGTGTGTCTTTATTTAATTTTTGTTCATAATTATTTAGATTGATATAAAAATGCAATAAAATGTGTACAGTTACTGACACAAAAAAGTATCAATATCGCGAATCTACGCCTGCTGATAACTTCTTTTTCCTTGGATTCACTGCTTATAAACAACAGTTCCCGCTGCTGAATGTACCCTCGCGTATTAATAATAAATATATATCATTACTTTACTTTCTAGGAATACTTTATGATTGTAATTCGATTAAAACCACCCGGAACAGCTTTAACTAAAAGTACTTTAGCAACGCGAATTCTGAGAGATAGTAGAGTTAACAAAAGAACAGAATATGAAAAATAATAATAGAGATAAATGATAATTATAAATATGAAAATAAATAATAGCGTTTCAAATATGCTCACCTCATCAAGAGTTTTGATGTTACGAAGGTCATTTTTAATGAACTTTTTGGAGAATCTTTCTGATCAACAAATGAATTTTGGAGTTTAAAAATAATTCCCAGCAAAACTTTGAGAGGTAATTTAGCCTCAGCATGATTTTTATCACTTGATACGACTACAGATAAAATCAAAATCTGTATTTCCCATTTCGCACAAAAAGGATGGTAAATTACAATCTTAAAATAGTTCTCAAGAAGTAATTCACAATTTGTTTCATTCGAGGGTACTGCGAATGAGCTTCAGTAAGAACGTACAAAAGACACTCTTTCACCCTTACAAGTACTTACAAAGATACTATTATCAGAGTCAGAAATTTGGTGTGCTTAATATGAGGTCTTACAAGATGCATGAAGCTGACAGTGGTTACCGTGGGCAATGCAGGGCATTATCTGGAAGCGAAACTGGAAACCCAAATTTTCCATCTAACAAAAGCATTATCATGGGACTAATGTAGAACAATCTCTTGAAGGCATACGACTGAATGTGGTATTTGGATTCCCTCTATGCAGTCTTCAGATAGACGTTTGAAAGTTGAGACAAATATATTTTGGAAATAGAGACTACATGGACATAAATTTCCGCAAAAGCTACAGCCTTGAGAAAAACTAATGTGAAATTAAATAATTGCCTATTCATATCACAATTTGTTTATAAAATTATAGTTCTCGTATGCCTAATAGCCAGGTAGCCAACTTATATTATCCATACTATGCATGTTCATCTAGTGATGACTTCGACTGGGAGAGTCAATCAAAGAAGAGGAAAATGCACTTTGAAACCGAAGCTAATCTTCGACCGTAATACAGATACGAGAGAGGATGGAGAGAAGTTGAACTTAATGCACCTATGCCGGAGTGCTTCAAAATCGATTAGCCCAAAAAGGATTTGTGAGCAAGAGACTAATATTTCTACTTAGAAAAAGATTCGTCTGTTTTGAAATTTTATATTCTAGATTGTAAGATCCACTTTCGCTGGTAGTAAATTCAAAATTGCATCGCATGTCTATTATTTTAATTTGTGGTTTTTGTATGCCAGTAGCTGAGAGTGCAAAGACAGAAAAATGCTGATCGATATACTATTGAAAGAAATAATAGTTAATATTGGTTGCTATAAGTCACATTCCTAAATAGGAACGTACTTAAGAAGTATATGTGCACTTTTAATTCTTTATAATTAGATATTGAAAAGAAATTGTGGCGACGCCTCTATTTAGACCCGCACGCTTCCGTCTTAAAATACTTTCCATATCCCTATTTGAAGCCCTTTAGCCAAATTAACAAATTTTGCTTCGAATAAAATTATACGGTCAATTTTATGAATAATGATTCTAATTCCATTATTAAGGACACGATTACCACGAAACATTACCACGCATACAAAATGTTACCCACACGATTTGATCGGTATCTCTAGGTGTGGAAATGGAAGAATCTGCATTGACCTTATTTGAGACTGAAGATAAATATGTTTTTAACTAATCTGATTTTCAAACGATAGTTCCGAATAAGATAAGCGGCCTGAGTTATAAGAAAAGATAATAACAGGTATAAGACATTCATAACCATGGCTATCGCTTTCGTCTGATTAAATACTATCTAAATATTGCAGTAAAAGAGTACTTGAGTTCGGTTCCTGTTTTGTAATAAACTTGAATTTTGTATGCTTTCTGGCCTTTCCGTAGTCGAGTACTTTACAGAAAGAGAATCACGGTGGAAAATTACAGGCATGGATGAAAATTGCACCGACAGATCTCTTCAAAAAAGATAAAAGAAAAAATAAAGGATGAGAAAGAATTGCGAAGGAATATACATAGATACATTTCGAGCATATAACCATATGTGAATGTAGTGACTTTTGAAGAAGTGAAGTGGATGGCAGTTTCCTATGAAAATAAAGTTCACGATCGTGAATCACCTCGGGGGTCAATTTGAGGAACTTTCGGACTCCAGAAAGGGATCAATTAGGGGCCTCTTTATTCAAGTTAATATTGAAATTTGAATTTGAATTCAACATATTTTCAAATTCAATGTATGAAACGTATAGCAATCATCATGAGCAAGCATTGAGTCCGAAACACTGATTATATGGATGCAAAGAAGCAGAGCCTGGCTGCTGAACTGGATAGGTTGATACACGACTGTAAGTGAACCCCTATGAAGCCTGAGTTGCGAGATCATACTGCTGAAAAACACTAACGATACCGACACCGTAGCTGATCCCCTTCTATGCCAGCGTTAATTTAATATGTCATGCTATAATTAATAATAGAGAGAATGGGGAGCACAAAGTTTTGAAGTAGGGAAAGTTACCGCAAAAGGCAAAGACTTACAAAGGCATTTGTAATTTCTGGGACTTAACGGAATTTTTTTACGATTAGTCTTCATGGGGCCTGAAAGAGTCCTTAATTAGGGAGTGAGTGGCAGCCCCGATGGAATGAAACGCCTTGAATAAAAAATACCCAGATTAATGATTAATTGGTGATGTTGAGAGAAGTACAAGAACTCCTCTTCGGTTTACCCCAGAAAATGGTTCTTAGCGGACGATTGGACGATTCCATCTCATCAGGAATAATATATCACATTTCCATTAGGCACAAGCTAATCGAAGGGGAGGATCGTAGAGGAATGGGACTGATCGCTCTTCAGCCAATCTTTCAGTCTTTGGTGGCCGGATTCGATGAGCATAACAGTCATTATGTTCAGATAAAAGTTACTATAATTCATCAACAGTCATGTGATTGATATAGTGCAACCATATGACCAAGTATGTACAGCATGGGGAACTACAATATAATCGATAGCAATTTGCGATCGATATTAAAATATTCCACACCCAATGATTCTCAGTACCTTCCCCTCTCCTCCCCCTTCTCTATTTCCAACGCCGACATGAACGGATTTCATCCCTACACATTGTAGTCTAACATACTGCCCGTGATTTTAAAAGCTATCGTCAATTTTAATTTTAGAATCTTTGGCAAAAATAACATAATATATTATAAAGTTTGCCTTTCCCACTTTATTCTCGAACGGGCGGCTCGGGACGGGAACGCTGGGATAATGGGACCTTTATATCCTTTTAATGACGAAGTTGTAATTTATTCCCGTTGCCAAAAAAGAAGCAGAAAGCATGAGTGACTCACTCCATTATTCCACTCAGAATGGTTCAGGATTTTCCGCAGATCACCTGACTGCGCTGGTTCCTCGGGAATACATTCCACTCTTCTCTTGGGATTATTCCACGGCTCTGTCACGAAGCAGATGCCTCCGGTGGAGCACTGAAGGTGTAAGCGCTGGTTGCCGTACTTTCGTATGACCGCGATAGGGGATATCTGACTCCACGCGTGACGTGCTTATCGCACATTCATCTGCAAAATGAGAGTTAATTCACCAGTCGGGTAAAGAGATGGAATAGCATTCTTTGCACCAAGGATTCAAATTACTACGTATCTTATTTACGTACTATCTATCTTACGTACTTAATTTCCAAGCTTGAATCTTTTCTTGCGATTTTTTTAAGTGCTGGTCAAGAAAAAAGTTGACATGAATACACTGAATAATGTTTTTTGAACAACATTCAGACAATGTATCCAAAACTTTTCAGATAACATATTACCTTTAAAAGAAACTGACTAAAAACAATATGGCAATTCTCAACCCCATATAAGTCAATGACATCAAGGATTATTTCTGCTCTTCTTGGGTTTAATTCAAGAAAATTTGAGATGTGTATCTTATTTCAATAACTTAATCTGATGAGAGTATTAAATAAAAACAAGCGAAGACTGCTAACTGAAAAATGAAAGGTCACATTAAAATTGTTGATTTCTTCATTCAACTGAATGTTTTTTCCAATCTTTGCTTTGAAGGGATTGAAATAGGAGGTGGATTCTTTATCTCCAATGATAGACCCATAAAAAATTTAGCAACCAATATTTATAATGCTTTCTTTCATGAAGAGTCCTTTGTCCAATGAAATGGGAGTCAACTTTCATTCACTACAGACTAATTCAACATATTCACCTAAACATTATAAACAGACCTTTGTGTGCTGGCTTGGAATGGGGTGAGTAGGTCTTAATTTGCTGCTTCAGTTTGCACTCTGACTTAAGTTACTAATTTTGCTTGGTGTACCTGAAATGCAGACTATCAATTAATACAATATTAAAAGAGAAAGAGTTTCAGTCTGTTATTTTTTATTACAAGGTTTGATACTGGCATTGATCCATATGTACCAAGAATTACCTAGAATCCTTACAAAGCATGCGACTATTCTTTCTGTAATTAAAGCTCTGTCCCATTCTAATGCATGAAAATGAATGGGCACATTTACTAGCAACACGCCTGCTAATGTAACTTAGAATTTAGGAGCAAGCTATCTTTAAAGTTAAAATGAGATTTTGGTTTTATGGAAGTACATAGCAGGTCATAGATCATCAATGACAAATTTTAAATCTATTCAGGTATTTTATTCAAGCTGTTGTAATTAGACTTTTAGAATTAATCTGAAAATTTTAAAAATAAAAATATAATTGTAAAATGAGCTTTGAAAGAACATTAAACTTTCCCATAAGCTTCCATTTTCTCAGGGATTCTCTTCCATATGATCTTAAAGGTTAAACTTGAAGGGCTCATCAATACGCAAAAGTTACAAAGCATGAAAAGCTAAAGTAGACATATTTTAACCAATTATTTCTTATTCTGTCACTGCACAAATCACTGAAAATATTTAACCAATTTTCTCAGTACTGATTTTTCACGACTGAAACAAGATAATTCTCAAATTTGTATGTATCTTTAACATCAAATTATAGCAAGGTGCACTTTCATAGTTTTTAGATATTGATGAAATGAGCAGGAAATTTGATTTTTGTTCTGACAAATCTTTATGATAGGGCTGATTATAGTTGGGTGAGAGGATACCTAGATGTGAGTTGCTATAATCAATTACCTTTATTCAGTAGTGATGCATAATTTTCTTTGTTGATGTTCTAACTAATGCTATTACCATGATCTTGGAGGAGAAACATGAGAATTAGGTGACGAAAGAGGACACAACCAAAACAGTAAGGCTGAGATACAAGATAGGAAAATGATGCATATCTAGTGTGTAACTAAAATGATACCATATCCTTCTGTGAACTTTGCATTTAAATCAAGAACTAATGCCTTCCTGACCAGAAAATTGAAGGTCTCACTGATGGAATTAAAATTGGTAGTCAAGTGGAATTCCTCCTCATCTACCCTTTCCTCTTTTTGTTATTGAAATTATGATAAAACAGCAATGATTTTTCATAATCCTCTTGTTGTCATTTAGAAGAAGTGAGCTGTGGCATGAGGTCAGCAGAGCCACTAAGTTAAAGATTAAGATAAATCAGCAATTGTATCACCTACCCATTTCATCACCCATCAATCGAATCATTGGTATTAGACCTCAAATGAACTTAAAACTTTGAAAACTCTTAAAACATCATTTTATCACAAAATTAATGTACATATAACTCATCATGTTATGAAAAACATCACATAATAAGACTGCTCATGTTTTCCATATGATGCCATGAATTGTCTTATTTTTCAGGTTACCTGTTATTATCAGTTATTTCATGAACAGGAAATCTATTTTTTTTAATACTTTTCCATCATGACTTAGAACTGTCAGCAGATTCGAATCACAATTAAGCTGTTATTTACTAGAACAATCAATTTTTCCAGATCTCCAGGCTATATCAAATTCAAAATCACAGTAGTTATCACACGTAAGATACCTAAAAGACCGTCATAGCTATTTGAGGGTCCTAGATTAGAGCTAAAAATCTTCAATGAGAATCCTAAACAGCAAAACTCCGATTATGTAGCTATGAAGGAGAGATTTTTTTTATGCCTCAAATAACAAAATATCAAATAATACCTTATGGTGGTATCTGGCATCATTGAAGTCAAGTCTTATCATCTTTTTGATTTCTGCCAAGGCCTGTATACACAAGTGTCAATAGCATAAACATGTTTTGCAAATAAAATAAACATATTTATCATTGGGAATTAAAAATTTTCATTATTCTCAATTCACCTATCAGCCTCCGAACTTTTTCAAAACATTTGCCCCTTTTCCCATGACTTCTTCAATATATGAAGAAATTTAAATGACTACATAGGAAAGAATTGAAATTGTTATCCAAATATACAGTGGGTATCCTACTTAAAAGCATTAGAGTAACATGGATTCAAAACAACCTATTGTCATGCTACAGATGAATAGCCAATATGATTGTAACACCATGATCAATTGGTGATGATGCACGGACTGTGCAGGAAACTGTTGGAAAGGAGAGAATTAGTTTAGCATGCAAAATATACAAAAATTGGACAAGTTAAAAATGAATAATACTAACAGCTTTCCCACTTGTTTGAATTTGAGTCAAATCAGCACACTTATTATCTCATAAATATGAGATGACAAATCTCATGAAATCCTTCCTACAGGAATTACGCCAAAGGAATATGTGACACATCAAGCTAAAATTGCCTTTTGGAAAAAGTATCCACTGAAAAGACTAAATTTTTGCCCTACCCATCTCAAATAATCATTCAGTACGACCAACATTTGAAGTTGCATATCCTATTATAAGTATTGTACTCAAGCTGAGCCTTCTCCTACTCAAACTATGCAATATGCATTGTTCTCATTCTCAGTTTTATGATAAAGATCAATGATGAATTTTGGCTTCTTAACAATCCGTATAATTCTGTAAATAAAAAAATGGCTACAACAGGGATGACAGACATTTGCTGACATATTTCATTAATATTGTACTATTTGTGTTGAAATAAGTTCATCACTTTAGTTCATACATATAATCAATAACATAGTCAATTCAATGCCATCAGAATATATGCAGACTTATGTTTAAACAAATTGATTAGAGTCTCCTTGCCACTCAAACAGCAGATTAGGTTCTTATTTCATATCAAACACTTCACACATTTATACATGTGAATTCAATCAATGTAAATTATATATTTAATTTTCCTGGTCATAACCCAGAGGAACATTATATTGATAAGTCAAATTAATTTTGGGTATGTTAAAAAATTAATGGAATGTTAAGCCTGTAAACCTCATACAGGTCATTGAACAGATTGATCCTCATGCTACCCTATTACCCCATGATAACATCACCATACACCTGTATACTTATTGGAGTGTTTACAAAGCCATAATAATGAATCATTTCCAACGTTTTTTCACCAATATTTTATGAAGTATTTCCCATGTAATTACTATGATACTACAAGACCATTTTTTCATTTGAAATTTCGGGAAATATAGTGCCTCACTGTCCAAAATGAAATAATCATTTTAGACTTAAAACATGTTTTTAGGACAGGAAATTTAAGAAAGAAAGGATCACAAAGTACAAATGACCATACGACAGAATAACAAGATTTTTGACTAGCACAAACATTTTTAGAATGGATCACCAGTTTGATTTCTAGCCCTATATGTACACATTTATTCATAATGAGCTAGGAATTAATTTTATTCTTAGTTTATACCAGTTAATTTGTCAATAGTTTAGCTTTTTCCTCATATCAGTTTAAAAATAGTAGCTTAATTTAGACTGTATGCAGGGACAGACAATGCTGAAACCACAGGTCACATTGGTACTGCCTGTTTATGTATCTGTTTATGTATCCATGTAATCCGTACTACCTGGGAGCAGAGGGGTTCATTTGTATTATAGACCATTTTTCCTGATCATTAAACAACTCGGATTTAAACAATGTCCAGTTCACTTCAAGTCACAGAAACACACTGCACCATGAAATAAGGAAAATTACAAACTCTTTTAATAAAGACATCTACCAAGTTGCCCACAGTAATTATATTATTAGAGGTGTGACATAAACTAAATTAACAAGTTGAAAGAAATATTATATTATTATGCCATTGAAGGTTTCTGCTGATTAATTAAGATTCCTACATAATAACTGGAATGATATTACATTGAGGAAGCTTAATTTTAGTGTGATTGAATCTTCATTACATTTGTACTCAAGAATCAGAAAAGTCGAAAAAAAAACACTCTAGGCACACATAAAATTTAAAGTATAATGGTGCTCAGCAATAATTAGGTAACATTAGTTATATAAAAATTTATTTAACAGGAATGTATGTACATAACATAATTTATCCAAATGAAAAGCAGGACAAATGTTTCAGAATTTTAGAATTACAGATCGAAGACCCAAAACTGTTCTGAATGAAGTTTTCCAAGTATCAAATAAATTTAAACTTGTACAGAATGGACACTTTCAGAAATTTCTGTTTTTTTTTCCTCAGATCCACCCGTACTTTCAAGTGTTCGCACTTCCCACACACTCTTCTGCATTCCTCTTCTTTGTTTCGCCCTTATCTTGGCTAGCCTACGCTTCCTCTTCCTCTCTTCTGCTTCAACCTCATCAGGGTCTTTGCCTTCCATTATCAGTTTCTTCTTTTTGTTCTTGTTCTTCTGCTCATAGAAGTCTGTCTCATCTAACTTGATGGCAGCTTCACGCTTGGATACAAGAACTTTTAACATATATTTGGAAACTTCACCACCTGAAATATCACATGCAAACCAAAAATATGAACAGCATTTTCAAATTCAGACAAAAGCATTTTTTAAACGTTTGAGGCAACAAATTACAATGAAAATAGTAATAGTCGAATTTAGCATTTTTGGTGGGTACTCCAAATAGCTAAATTTATAGCACACCATCCTAGCAAATTAACTAATAATGGTTGAACACAACCTTTATGCCTGAAACAGAACTTTAGCTTTGGGCTACCAGTTTGGTACATAGTCCAAATGGTAATGACCAGGTTCATTAGAGAAGCACCTGCTGTAAAATGGATTGTACTTAATTTTTGTGATTTCAATCCATCACATCATGCTTCAAATTTAAATTAAGAATACTTCAAACTTTAATTGAATTTTTGTTATTATTAGAACAATTTTGAGCATTACCATTAATAATATATTTACTTATGTAGTGAGTGCGTATACCCTGTAAGTCAGGGTAAATCACTACAGTTTACCCAACGGTATAACCTCCACACCGATAAGGGGAAAAGGTATCAACAAAAATTCCACTTCTTTAAAGTTTTTAAAAATTCTATGTTTTTTAAAACAATATTAAGTTTGAATGGAACTTTTTTCAATTTTGATATCCCAAATTGTTATTTTAGCCTCATTGCAGCTAGGAGATGCTTTGGTAGGAAATGATAATAAACTTATACTATTTTAGATTAAAAACACTCGGGTAAAAAAGGCACCAAAAATTAAATGACAATTTGATGAAAAATATCCTAAATATTGAAAATAAAACTGACTTTCTTCAGCAAAATATAATGACAACTAAATTCCTAACATTAAATTAAATTCACATTACCTACTCTTAATGCATTCCTTCACAAATATTTATATAACCAGTTTAAAAAGGTGCTTCAGTAGAATAGTATGTGATTTTGGTTAAAATGTTCATCCATTTTCAGGGAATGTACGAGGTGACTCAATTAAGTACTTACAGGCTGGCCAGAATGTAGCCCAAATTTAAAAACAAGATACATAAGCTTTTATATGGTATAAGAAATAACAGTTACTTGTACACTGACCTTAAACTTACTGTTTTTATGAAAATTAAAATTCATCCAATACACAATAATGAAATAATAAATTGCTTTTAACTCCTTACATACAATGTATTTTCAATAATTAAAAATACACCACATAACAGAGGTGTATATATTATACATAGTCATGTCTACTAAAGCTTGTGTTCATGACTTAAAAGTAAATAATACACATGATTTTAATACTATTCAATACTATTTTCTTATGAAATAAGACATGTTATTAGTAAACAGAAGATCTGCAAACATACCAGATCATGAAAAATAATTACACAAAATAATAGACAACATATAAATACATATATTAAATTTCATGTTGAGCTCTTCATGACTCACCATCCACTGTGTATTCCTTGAGTTTGACATCAATTGCTTCTTCAATTGCATGCAACCGAGATAAATCATACTGAGTTATCAATAAAATGGCAGTTCCTCCTCGACCAGCTCTTGCGGTTCTGCCAACACGATGAATGTAATCTTTTGGTGCACTTGGGACATTGTGGTTTATTACCATTTCCACGGCTGGGATGTCAAGACCTAAAAAAGTTGCATTGATCATGGTAAATCTTGAGATGTCAATGCCAATGAATGTCAATGCTTATGAATCAAGATCATGTTTACACTCATGTACTGACAAAATTAGTTATTAACTGCATTAACCATGATATCAGGCTTTACTTGGTGGAATTTCACCACTATGGAATGGAAAAGAAAAAAATTCAGAAAGCAAAATCAGCAATGCACATTTGCCTACAAAATAGTGCACATAAAGACCAAATGTCCATTTTCAGCTGAAGACGACATAACTTATCAAAAACTGTTTTCTCGCGTTAATTATATTCTGATTGAAATTTACAGAAACCTTACCTCTACTTGCAACATCAGTGGCTATAAGGATGCGGATAGTATTACTACGAAAGTTTGCCAGTGAAGCCACTCGTTTACGTTGAGGCATCATTGAGTGAAGAGCCACACTTTCGAAGCCTACCTCACCTATTGCCATGCTTAATAACTGGCACTCTCTGAGGCAAAAAATTTCCATGTAAAATAAACATATAATTAGCAGACAGTAGAAAATAGAACCAACTGTTACAAGTGACAAAGTTTTACACATCATTATCACCATTTTTAGATGTTTCAACCAATTACGTATCATGGGAAATGTTTTAAAATCAACATTTGAGTGCATACCTGCATGTGTCAGTGAAGATCAACACCGATCCTTTACTGGACTTCTCACGAAATTTACGTATTATCTCTACAGTAAATGCATCTTTTGCATTAGGTGGGCAAGTGACATAATACTGATCCAAAGACTTGACTGTGTTGGCAGGAACAGTGCACTGGTACATGAAGGCCTAAGGAGGATTAATTCTTAATACAATTTCATTTGAACACAATAATGGCAGAATGATATTGAATTGTGTGCATGCATATCACACTAACCTTTTCAGCAGTAATTTCTCTGATCTGAAGCAATGTATCTGTTATTGTGGCACTAAACATTAGCATCTGCCTTGAGGCTGGAATAGCTTGAAAAATAGTCTTCAGCTGTTAATAGGAAACATAAGGGTTATTATAAAAATGAAACTGAAAAAATTACCAATTTTCACACCACACAAGGGAAAATGTTACATCTCATTTTTCATCAACTTTTTTGGAAGATAACAATAAAGTCAGAAAATATGTTATTAAAGCAGTGAAATGATACTTTTTTCAGAAATTATCAGACATCGACTTGAAAACATTGTCATAAAATTAGCCTACTTGTACTGTATATTCAATGCTAAACATATTCTTAACAAAACAAAAAGAATACTGCACCCTAAAATATGGTTGCAAAGAAATGCCTATTCTTAAAAAAATAACAAGTTCTTTGTAATATTATCAAATTGCCATAAATATACATGCTCTACAGCAAATTATTGGACCAGCATATTGCAAGACCTTAAAAGCTCAGCTGAGCACCATGTACTTCTCCTGATATTTTGAAAGAAATTTATCACCTAATTTAAAGCTGGGTTTAGGTCACATGGTTTGGACATTAGAGAGGGAGTTCCCCGTCAGTCAGTGGGGAATTTAAACCAATGATTCCAGTCTTCTGAATGTTTTGTTACCTCTAGGCTTGCTGCCATACAATTGGAGATCTAGCACTGCTGACTGTAACCACTTGTAACAGGGGAAATTCTGCCCCAGAGTGTGCCATATTTCTTCCTATACCAGTTGCTATACAAGCCAACTTTCACTCAGTGCGCATGTATTGCAGGGGTAATGTGATAAGGGGACGCAAGCTGCAAGGCATGCCTTCGGGTGGTATGCATTCATTTAGGTTATTGGCCTATTAGTGCAAGAACGTCTCTGGCAAGTTCTTAGTTAAATTCAGGCATCTTGAGTCCACAGATGTGAAGGAATGTCACAATGGTACCTTTTGTTTCGTTCAATTATAAACCACCCATAATGATTCATTGGCACCTGATAATAAATAGATTATTTTAACTTTTATTGTATTTGAGTCAAGGTACCATTTTCCCCTTCATGACACCATATTCAAATATATTGGGACTAAAAAAAATTAACTTCCTTCAAGTCTAACTAGGTGTGTTTTGGAAGGAAACAGATAAATGGTAAAATGATAAATTTCTTCACCTCTCCTTGCAAAAAAACAGACTGACAACCCACACTGAAATAAATTTTTCTTCAATTCCACATACTTCCTTCCTCCACTACATTTAAAATGCATATCCTATGCCTACCCCTTCCGTACTTGTCTAACGTCCTCCCCTTTATCACAGTCTTCAACATCCCCTTGCCATTCAAAATCCCATGTATCCATCTTCCCTATCTCCTTTGGATTTGTCCCAAAAATCTCCTCTCCTTCCCCACCATTTCCTTGTTTGTTTCTTTTCTGCCTATTTAACCTTTTCCATCATTCACTAAACCCTCATTGCAAAAGCCTCTAATCTACGCTTATTACCTAGCTTCAGAAGCCATCTTTCAATGCCATACAAAACCACATTCCATTTCAACACTTAAACAAGCCTTTTGTTAACAAGTGTGTGAAATTAATAAGTCAATAATTTCATTTAAATATCCTTACTCAATGTTCTAGCCATCAATTCACTCCTCCTCGTGAAAGCTTTGCCTGATGCAATTCTTCTTTTTATGTCTTAACTGCTTTTACTATTTTTGTCCCCTTAACCTCCACCATATGTAAACTCTTCCACTAGCTCTAGTTTCTTCCCTCCTATTTCAATGTTTAGCTTAGTTTTCTCTTCCTAGAAAACCACATAACCTGTTTTAATTACATTTATTCTCATCCATTATCTATTGCACTGAATTTCCAATGCACTCAGCAATGCTTCTAGATTAGTAGAATCCCTTTTTCATCCCAGAAAATTAAACCCATCACCTTTCCGGCGGACCATATTGCTTTTGATTTCCTTGGTAATGGTGAATCAAATATTTCCACTGCTTTGACTGCTATTTTGTCTCTGGACCTAAGTTTCATCCGTGGTCACAAACTGGCGCAGAAAAAATCTTGCTGGTTCCTCTTAAAATAGGTCAAACATTGTTTGGAAATTTCTATTCAGATGTGTTTGTGGTCTCGCGTCGACAGTCGCGGCACCAACCTAACGAATAATTTTCTCATTTCAAATTCCACCGTAAAAATGTGATATGCCCATTCAGATAACATCCCTACAGCCTCACTAATTTATTGCGCTTTCAGTCAGCAATCCTCCAGGACCATTTTATGCACTTTTGCATGTCTGGGGTAGTGACACATTTTGGCCGACCACTGCACGGATCATAATCTAACCTGTCCCGAACAAACAAACCCATTTGTCGACTTGGCAACAGTTGAATATGAAGAATCAGGGTCCCCATAAGTGTTCTGAAAGTCGGCATCAATTTCCTTTACTTTTACACCCTTCTTTATGAAGTATTGAATCAACGCTCTAATCACAATTTTTTCCATCTTCACAAATCCCTACATGGGAACAACAACACAGAGATGCCTTGTAATACATGAATTCAGTTAATCTCCTACAACTTTAAACATTTTCTTAGCAGATATACCATCATCACAGTTTACTTATCAAAGCTAAGGCTTTCTCACAAATGTTAGATTAAGGGTTAACATGTGTGTGATTTGCTTCCCACTAGCATGCGCCCAAAAACACGTGTATACTTTCAGTTAGAGAGATTGATTATGAACAATTTACACATCATTGTCATTCTGATTTATGTTCAGCCATAATTTTTTTAAATATCAGCAGAACCTATATCCAACTGGCCATAAACTAACAATTACCTGTGCATCAAACTGTCCACTAAGAAGACGATCAGCCTCATCCAGGACTAGAAACTTAATCTTTTTCAGAGAAAAGGTGTCACAACTCTCAAGATGATCTGCTAATCTAAAGTACAAAGAGAAGGAGTTTCAACAAAGGTAATCATATAGAAAGAAGCATAATTAATAGTTGAAAGACCTACTTTTGATGACAAGAAAGTACCTTATCATCTGGAAGCTGAAGTAGAGATCATGGAACTGACACTAGCTCTGAACCAGTGACGACATTTTTTTCAGTTTCAGTGATTATGTTTCCAATTGTTCTCATTTCAATTCAATTTATTCAAGTAAAGACAGCCAAGACATTAAAATTTCATTAAATCTTCATGTATTGGTTAGACTGTTGAGATGAAGACAATGAAAAGCTTGTTTTGTTCTAAGCTGTATGGCAAGTGAAAAATTGAATATTCAGGCTCTTTAAACAAAAGCTTTTGGTTGATCTCTGGGCACAATATTGGTATTTACTGCTTGTATATGAATAAGTATTACCAACTTAAACAATTTTCTAATCAAAATAAACCATAGACAGTTACCAAATGCCAACCTAAATCAGAATCGAAAGTCAATTTTCCAATTTAAAAAATGGATTAAGAGGAATAACTTTATTTCTTTGTTGCATTATAATACAAGATTTGGTATTTGTGGCCCAGGCCTTGGTATTTATGTAGTAAATTTACCATGCCACCTGTATTTTCACAAAAATATTTGGTACTCAGTGAACAGCACATACCATAATTAACTATGGCTGTCCAGAAACAATACATGAATTTTAACATAGTATCATCTGATCGGCAGCAGAGATTATATTTTTTGAGATTAGAAGCTCATGTCATAATCTTAATAGATTTCAAGCAACACATGAACTGCAATTCATATGGATGGCCCTAGCAATTAAATAAAATCAATTAACAGAAAATGTTTAACACCAATATCCTTTTACACTGGTGATCTGAAGTCATCAAACATTAATTTTAGAGTAATTAAATAGACTAATATTTCAAATAAAAATAACCTTGCGACAAAGAATCCATTTAGTTATCACTTCATTATCTATAAAAACATCAAGTCTTCATGACCCAAATTTTTAATGGCTTGGTAATTACCTCTGAAATACTATTAAAATTTCCTATTTCCAAATGCAAAACTATATCTATTTTGGGATATATATATATATTTTGGGATATCACCTTTTCTTTTGATTAAGCCCCCTTTCTAAATAATCTTCCTCATAGCTCTCACTCGTAGTGTTGACTACCCATTTCTTTTGACTTTTATGAATTCATTTCTGGCTTAAAGTTCAATTTAAAAGCCTTCCAACCATGCTCGGTCATAACGGTTTTGATGAGTAAGCATATATCTCATATCTACTTAGCTGAGAGTATAGCTTGTCACTTAGATGAACCACAGTACACAGCCATGGAATGTCACTTATCGTGATATTATATGCAGAAAATAAATTTTTTTACACAGAGAACAGAGTGCATGATTCAATTAGAGTTCAGTAATACAGAATGGTCAATTTTTTTATTTTAACATGTCTGAAGATTATACCAGTTGGTTCACCAATTGTATACATGTTCTGAACCATTAGCCCCATGAGAATGGCACAAATACTACCCTAAACTCACAACTTGTTCAACATTATTGAGAGAATAATCAAAGAAAAAACCTGTTCAACTGAAAAGAATAAATTAATTTCATAGAGAGAGTTGGGTATATTTTACCATATTTTTCATTTCTAGTGCCAACAAAAAAAATTAAGGTGTCCTAAGCATAATAATTACTAAGTTTAGGTATAATATGGCAATTATTACACCAATAGTTTTCATGCAAATATAAAAATACTAATGCTTACACACCTTCCAGGAGTTGCAATAACGATGTGTGGGTTCCTTGACAAAGTCTGGCCTTGAGCAACCATGTCCATTCCACCAACTACCACACAATGGCGTAAATTTATTGGCTTTCCAATTATGTCAAACTGTTCAGCAATCTACAGATTTAATACAGTACATTTCAGCATGTGCAATGAACTTTAATGGTTGTCCAAATCACACAAACTAATATATTAGCTCTCTAATTATGCAAAAATAATATGTTGTACCATAAATTTCACCTAAGAAGCATATAAGAGCATGAATGTTCACAGTTGACTGCTACTTGAAGCATTTACATTGGTTATTTAACTAGTACAGTAACCTTTCCTTGAAAAATTGTATGCTAATGCAAACCTTGCCTCCATTTTCTAAGAATTATAATATACACACAAAATGTGAAATAAATAAGAACAAAATTCAATCCTCACAAATTTTAAAAATAAATTCCCCCATTCCTAGTAACTACTGCTGAGTTTATCACTTACAATCAGTCTATTGAAATAAAGCAAATTCTACCACAAAGATTCTTCCATTTTCATTCAACAGGATCATAACTACCTTTTGTGCTTACCTGAACTGCCAATTCCCTTGTTGGTGTAAGTACAAGTGCAAAAATTCCATATGGATCCTCACAAAGCTTTTGTAACATTGGAAGGACAAATGTCAAGGTCTTTCCGCTACCAGTTTCAGCACATCCAATGCAATCTTCTCCATTTAGAATGTGTGGTATACAGTTTGCCTGAATTGGAGTAGGCACCTTCAATCCTAATTATTTCAAAGAAAAATATTACAACAGTAAAATACCAAATTCAAAAAAGTTTGAAACCAATTGGTTTTTGTCCTTAGCATACATAGGCATCGACCAAGTTGACCACGGAACACAGATAGGTAAGGCATGAAAAGTACATTTCCCAGGAGTGGAGTATTGGCACAAAGCAAATAGAATTGAATTATGACAATGGAATTAACATTTTTTTCTAAGCGTAGAACCAATTAACTTGGGTCGAACATCTCGATATTAACAGTAATATAAATGACTAAAATATAATTTCTTCCAAATCTGAACAAATGCACATTTACAGTAAGAACATTTGGCCCATACTTAATAACCATTGATAACTTCAGAAGTTTAATATCCTTTTTCATCGCTCAAAATTTTATTTCGGCTAACATCTTCAAAGGATTTTTTACGATCATTAATATCCTGGAAATATCGTAAAAACCGTTGGTATCAATTTAATAAAATGACTCGTATGAACAACCATTAGGGAAAATTAGCTTTGAATTTGAAACTATCAAAATATATTTCAGGGGAAATTTATACTGCTAAATAAGTCTGTGCCAATCAATTGAAAATTCTATTTAGTTGCAGTCGTCCAGGAACAAGACATGAGCTTCGTTTAAGATTCATGTTTTGCAACTATATTTCAACGTGAAACTTTATTTCGTGCGAAGAAAATGATGTACATACCACCAGATACCGATTCACATTTTCTTCACGACACTGCGCTACTGAAAGTCCTGAACTTAAATGCAGTATTTTCTAAAAATTGTATTCCTCACTGTGGCAGCCCGCATAATCCATAAAATAACGTAGGCTAACAAATTAAAATATAAATCAGTTGCCTTTGGAGCATTTATGATTCTCCAATATTTAATAATACCAGATTAACCTGCTGCACCCTACGGATATTATTCACTCTTCTTAGCCTTCTAACAAAATGATTGGAAAAGGTTTCATGGGTAATTTTCATTACGTTGCAATGTTACAATACAATTTTAAAATTGGTTCTCATGAGATACCATCGTGCATGTTTCTCCTCGCCACTATTACCATACTTTTCATATCGCAAGAATAACTTATTTTATCCAAAATGAGATTCTTGAACTAGATTTAAAAAGTAGGTAATTTAGAGTTTTTGGCTCACCTAAAGCTGAGCATTGTCTTAAGATCCAATTGTTGAGTTTCAAATCTGCAAAAGATTTTACTACCGCTTCCATTACTATAACAACAATAACAAATATACCTCCACGTGAATCGCACGCGGTGAAATTTTTCGCGACTATCGTTTACGTTACGCATTTGTTCTTGGGAACACGCTCATTTGAATTATGGGTTTGAAAGATCATATGAGTATGTCTCGTATTTTAGATATGAATATAGAGGAGTGAGCGTGAACCTTGGATAGAAACGAAAATAGCTATTTTTTCAAACCGTTTCTAGTTGTGGTTGTATTTGAAATTCAATGTATAATTCAGTACAGTGGTATATCTTTGTGGTTCATCTAAATGATTTGTGTACGACTAAGGGAAGTAAATTGTAAAATTTAACTCACTTAGGAAAAATTAAGTATTTTTAACTTAGTAAAGTTAAAATGCAAATTCCGTAAAATAATTTCAGTTAAGTCTTATCAGCGGAATTTCCTAGTTAACCCTAAAGTTCATTTATCAAAAAGGTTTTCACTCATGTACACAAGAATGATCATTATTCAAGGAAAAAATGAATAATTAATAGAAGCTAACGAGAATTTACATTTGTATAATAAGATCTTCTTGTTCTTTCCTCTTGCCTCGTACTCTTACAAATCTGAAATTTAATAAAGAACAATCTTGTGAAAATTTACTGTTGAATTTTGACATACAGTAAATAAAGTTTTTTCCTCGTCATTTTATGATACATTTCGGCCGGCTTCAGCACATACACATTAGTATCAAACGAGTTAACGCACATGATAATGATGTATTGGCTAGAAATTAGTCTAGATGCATCATTTAAAAATTTTTTTAAAGTAGAAAGTTATTTTGTTTTAAAATCTAAAATTTATATGAGGATTTTCTTATCTCTAATGGTTTAATATGTAATGTGCTTAGTTTTTTATCAAACTTTTTCATAAAATGGACGATTTATCTTGAAAATTTACTAAAGTGAGCTAATTATTTAAGATTTACTCAGGAAATGAACTTTTTAACTTTATGAATACATGTTTCTACAAAGCCTTATGGCTATGCTCTGCTGGGCCAGCCAAGAAAGACCCTGATTCCTCATAGGCTTAGCTAAAATACTTTTGAATAAAAAACATTCTTCATTGTTGTGGGCAGTTCCAGTTAATGGACTGAGATAGAAGAGTTCAAAAACGGAGAAACTAAAGGTTATATTCTGTCACTTGAGAGTTCTGTTTGCCCTTTTTAGAATACCTGAGTACGTTTTTAGTTAATTTTACTCCTTATACATCTGCATTATTTAAGGAATTTTGCAAAATGCAAGGCATAACTCGTATTTTGCATAAAAACACTAATGATGCCTCATAAAACCTTGTGAAATTTTAAAGAATAAAGTTGAAAAAATACTTCACTCAAATGTTCCTATGCATATTAGCTCACCAGATTCCTCTTCAATTTTAAAATCGCACCACATGAAACTAAAGGAGAGCATCCTCTTTAACCAATTAAACATTTCTTTTACCAATCCCAAGAAAATGTGTGGTACAACATGAGCAGAAAACTTAAGATGTAAGTTACCATAGCACATCTATCCCCAGTGTTTCAAGGTGAAGGATTGGGTAGTGGCCAGGTGTTACATAAATGCCCACACAACCGAGTAGCGAGGATGATAAGATATTTTGGATTCTCAGAACTGCAGGGCACAAGTGACGAAGGTCACCAATGGCAGAACTGATAGATTAGCTGTTAATGAAAGGTGCTTATTCAGTGTTATGATCACCTAATAGAATCATGTACCTTGCTGAGCAGTGAGAGGTCCATGTTCAAAGAGGGTTCCTAGTTGGAACAGGACAAAAGGAAGATGAAACCTGTGGTTTTCAGTTCCTCATGAGGGGAGTAATGAAAGCCTGATCTATGTGTATACAAAATAGAACAGGATATATCCTCTCAGACAGATAAAGCTAGAAGCAAATTAAACTAATTAGATATAAAATATAACTGGCTCAGGTTTCAATGCAACAATTTCAGAGTGTAAAAATCATTCGCCTTGACTGGGATTCAAAACCCAGATCCCTCGCTATCCGGTCGAGTGCTTTAGCCACTTAAGCTACCAAGGCGTCCTCTTAAACTCTGAAATTTTGGGGCTTTTAAAGGAACAAGGTGTTGTGACGAAATACCGTACATACAATGTCACAGGCATTCATAGTTGTGCACGACGTGCCACAGTCCACAAGGTTAAAGCCAACTTTAAACACATTTTGGTGTTTATACTTTGACAAATTCCAAAGAAATGCTCAGATTTGTTTTTTCCCCCTTAATGTTGGTTTTTTCTCTTGCATTCCCAATTATGCATGAAATGAATGGATTTTCTGCTCTTAATCTAATTACATTGTTAGCTGATTTTTTTGTTTATCTCTTTCTTTAGCAATCATATATCTTATGTTGTTCTTTTCAAGCCTTTTTTTCACATATACTGTGTAATGGGAGAGGAATTTGATACATGGATTTTACTTGATTTTACAATGAAAGTAACCTGAGCGCCATGTTGTCTCCAGTCTGTCTGCATGACTTCACCTGTATATGAATTGTTGGTATCATCAAAGTGACCATTCGCATTCTTAACAGCGCTATTTAAAAGATGATTTTAAAGTATTGTAAGTTGCTACAGAAATGCCAAGGACAAAACACTTGCATAATTATATGCTGAGGAATATAATGAATTAGCTATGTTTGAAATAAAGGCAACCACCATACCAACCAGAAGGTTGATCAAAGGAATAAGAATAGTCCAACCTAATACTAATATCCCTTTGGCATGTGAAATCTATGCATCAGGTTTCTGGGGTCAGTTCCTTTTCTTATGCCACTTTGAAGTTTCCCAGGAAGATATGGTACCTGGAAAGTCACAGCGTGGGCAAGGGTTCAAGTACCTACTCTGAGGAATCACATAGGAAAACTCAGTTACTACAAAATTCTATTATTTCCCCTGCTATTTTTTGAGCCAGTTTAATCTAATATTTCAAGTGGTATGTTTCATTAATGCACAAAATTTCTTTTAGATATTTCATTCTCATATGTGGTGTTTACCTTTTATTAATAATAGTTTATCCCTTTCATAACAAAATTAAAACTCTTTGTGAATAAAGACTTATAGCATCAAAGTTCCTCGGCAAGAAAAAAGGCTCGTATTAAAATCAAAAGAAGCAACCAGAGGTTGTATTAATTCTATTTTTGGCTATTAAAAACCACCTAGTTAAAAGTAAGTTCAAAAGAATTAAAGAAACTTCATCCTCTTTATCCAAAACAATGTTATTGATGAAATCATATGAATAAATTACATATTATTCCAGATGATATATTTTTAGTGACAGATGACAATGCAATAGCTTGTAAAAAGAATTTTCACTAACATACATGATTAAAATATTCTTTTAAAAATACACTTTATAAGCCTTTTGATAGCCTAATGGCATTATATTCCATTGGCAACAAGAGTTGCATTTTGTTGACATGTAATTGCAAATGATATATCAAAAGAATAGTTTCACTATACCCAGGTATATATATATCATTAGCAATAACCATCTTGGCTTTATATAAATGCTTTTGAACTAGAGATTACGCCAAATGAGAAGGGTAGGGAATTTCCACACTCCATATAACTCCCTTCTGGGGCACAAGTATAACATAACATTTGGGGCACAGGTATCTAACACTGCCTAACTAACACAGTTTGGGTCAAGCACTTTCAAATATAGGCATATACCTGGCAAGAAAGTGACAGCACATAATGTTTTTTGGAAATAAATAACCATTCATCACACAGAATCAATCACAAAAATGTATATAAAAATTGTCTATGCAATACTTTGGCATATTTACCCTGCAGAGGTAATCCAAAATTAAATGGGAATCTCATTTTGATGTGAATCACAAGATGGCTTAGCCTAAACAGGAGAAAAATTTTCAGGTAGTGCTTCAGGTACTTCTGGAATTAATATATTTCTGTATGAAGCACTACCCAATCACAGTATTAGCTACACTGGAATACTGATGAATGAGTAAGTATTTAAGTTATGTATAAGGCACATATGAATTAATCACCTCAGGTACATATGTATCACACTGATGGATTATTCCTTCTTACAAGGATATGTGTAGATTGTATTTTCAGCAAAATACTTTTCAATTTCAGCTAAATTCCTTCCATGAGTTTCTGGCAAGAAAAAATAGAAAAAAATTCCCCCTATGGCTGACACAGCAGCAAACATCCAAAGAACACCATGAGGTCCTAGGGTATCTAACATGTGGGGATATGCTTGGAGGGCAGAAAATAGCAGTATGTTTGCCAAAGAGAGCACAATGCTATTTGCTAAGCTTCGTATTTCAGTGGGAAATAACTCTGCAGTTATGGTCCATGGGATGGCTAAGAAGCCAACCATGCTCACACAGACATATAAAAGCATACAAACAGTTGGGATAACACTACTCTTCTTGACAGGCCCAGAGGCTTGATGGTCCAGAATAGGCACATCATCACCAGATGTTGCTTCATTCGTAGTGTTCCTAATCTCAAAGAAAGAATTGTTTTTCCTGTAAATCTCAAACTTTGGTGAACTCAAATCCCCATGAGTTGGAATGGCAGCTGAATCTTTCTTCACTTTAGTCCAGTTTGCCTTTGCATACCTGCCCTCCACAATGCCTTCATTGGAGAAATTCCCTGAGATTATGTTGTTTAAAGTTGAGTAATCTGATGTTGACTCATTCAATGACCTTTCTGACCTGTGTGCTTGAGGCTGCTCTTGCTCATGCTTGGAAAGATTAAATACCTCTTGACTTGTAACATCTATCAGTGGCTGAGGAGTTGAATGCATTAAAATGGGTGAAGACCAATTGAGGTGATCAAGTGAATCATTTAATTTCATCACATTTTCAGAGAAGACGTGTTCTTCAATAGATGAAAGATACAGTGAAGTTCCAGAAGTCAGCATGCATATTGTCATCCCAAGTGCAGACAGCAAACAAAGTGGACGTCTGCCAAATCTTCGGAAAAGCCAAATGTTCACCAATGACATAAGAAATCTGACCAAGCCAACCATTATGGAAGCTATGTATTCATCCAACGCTCCACCTCCCATTTCTTTGAAAACATTGACCTGGAAACAAGAAATCTTGAGTCAATTACTGTTGACAAATTTGTTTTATCATTAATATAAGCATGAGATGCACTTCATCTTCTTTGGAGAATTTAAAGTACAATGTCAAATTTTTCAAGTCCTTAATTATTTTAAAATTCACCTTTTACATGGTAAAATGTTAGAATATATTTCATTTAAAATTACTAGCATACGTCTACTGGATTTCATTTGGAGAAGAGGCAACGTTATATGCAAAGGAATGAATATATATATATATATGCATTTCTGAGTCACTGAATACTGCATTTAGAGAAAATACATGTCACTGTGATAACTCTGGTATGCCCAAGCATATATTCACATACCGCTGATTATGACATTCATAATAAGTAATACTAGAAGTAATTAATGGCATACAGATTATAACATATTTTGGTTACAGTTAAAAAGAGTGATTAATCCCATAAGAATTTAAATATGCTGTATTTTCTACTCATCATCATCTTCTAAAGGCAGAGCCTTGTTGTTGCAGCCATTGGTTTTTTTTCCATTGCCAGTCTTTTCAGGTCATTTAATATTGTTACTCTCATCATGCTTTTTATATCATATATAAAATTCTTTCTTTGCCTTCCTCTTTCTTTTTTTCCTATTATTTTCCCCTCCATTATGTTTTCCAGGAAGTTGTCATGTCTGAGAGCATGTCCAACAACTTGAATTTTCCTTTCCTCTTTAATTTCTCTCAATACTTCTATGTTGCCTTTCTTGCTTATCCATCTTGTTCTTATTATTCTTCTCCAAAATCACATTTCCATCGCTTCTAACCGAGCCTTTTCCCTCTTTCCCTAGGTCCAATTTTTGCATCTATATGCTAATGTACTTTAAATAAACGCTTTTGCAAAGAATTTTCTAATTTCCAATTTCATATGTTGTTTCCTAAAAGATTCTTTTTATTATCATATGCCTTCTTCACCAAGGCTATCCTTCTTTTCCCTGCCAATGTACATCTGTTGTCTCTTGTAATTATACTCCCAAGGTAGCAGAACTACTCTACTTGGTTTATCTTTGATTCCCCTATCATTAAATTTAAAGGGGGTTCTGTTCTGTTTCTAGAAACTATCATAGCTTTAGTTTTCTTCATATTTATTTTCAGTTTACATTTATTCAAAGCTGTGGACAGGGTTTTGAGCATTCTATTCATATCTTTGGCTGATTCTGCTAGGGTCACAGTATTACCTGCAAACCTAATGCAGTGTATCTTTCTCCCATTTATCTTCATACCATTCGTTTTCTCCTTCATTTTCTCTACAGCATCTTTAATATTAAAGTTAATAGATATGGTAAAAGTGGGCATTCTCGTTTTGCTCCTTTTCTAATCTTTGCTCCTTTCTCAAATGCCTTCACTTCTAAAAATGTGGTTTGGTTTTGGTAGAGCTAAAATATGAGCTTCCAGT